>NW_016690321.1:701917-784544 GCF_001604755.1 Lepidothrix coronata
GTGGAAAACAGCAAGAGGTATGGAGTCTAGATACTTCCTGTCTTTTCCTCCGTAAGAACCTCATGTATCAAATGGATGAAAGGAAAAAAGTGAGAGGCAGGATCAAGGCATGAAAGAAGAGGTGATTTTCCATGTGGAGAAATATGGAGTTCAATGACTGGTAGAAGTTTACCTACATTTGTCTTCTGTGGAAGAGGAATTTTCTTGAAGTCTATCAAGGACAAAAGCCCTAAGGCTCTGGAGGTCTTTCACCAGCAATTTTTCAGAAAGCTGAGGAAGTTTTCTAGGACTGTATGTAACTGTTCTTTTCTCCTCCTTATATTCCTCCCTACTTGATAGTTGCTGTTGACATGAAAGTGTTAGGAGTAGGATCCTGGATTGGATGAACTGTTGTTTTTGCCTTGTGGAGCTGTTGCTATGTTCTATCTCTTACCTAATCTGTACACTGTCAAGTTGGACCAAGTAAGTATCTCTGCCAGAGCAAATCTGAAGTCTGTCTTTCTCAGGATTTCCAGCGCTTCAAGTGCATTCTAGACACCTAGATTCTAGGCTTTTCTATACAACCTTTTAAGAAAAAACCCTGCAGTTAACAGTTAAAAGAGTACAGCCTGTCTTCTGAAAAGAGAATTTTAGAACATGTTAGTGGCAGATAAACAACTAAGCATGAACTTTTGTTTCTATGTTGTGATAGAACTAGCTGTCCAAATTCTTGAATTCACTAATAGGAAAGTAAGTTCCACTTAAGTAGCACCAATGAAACCACTCTTCTGCAATAATATTTCTCTTTTTGTTTTTTACTTCAAAAAGGGATATTGGAAGACTTTCAGAGAGTTGCTGCAAAAAGTATTTCAGCATTTGGAAACAAACTTCATACTGGAAACCTTAAAAGAACATAGATTTTGTTCATCCAAAGGAATATTAAGGAGGTCTTTAAATCAGCAAATGGTAGCTGAATATATTGGTAGAAAAAGGTTTCTTTAATGCAGCAGATAAAGACATAGTGCTGCATTTTTGATCCACTGGATTTTGCAAACCAGAAACCAGGCAGACTTCTGTCTGGCAGACTTCTGTCTGACAGACTTTGAAGGACCCATTAATGGATATTGGTTTGCTCAGTTGTGATCTTTCAGTCCTTTATGGATATTTTTTTCCCAACTAAAATGTGTTAATAAATAAAACAAGGATATTTTGCTTTGCATTCGATTCACTTGATTTATTTTTTTATATATTTTATGATATACAAGAGGACGTAAAGAGGTCCAGTCTCCTTTTTGAAGTAGGGTCAACTCTCAAATAGACAAGGTAGCTCAGAATTTTATCTAGTTAGGTGTTGAAAACTTCAGTTGATAAGACTGGATGACCACTCTGGGCAACCTGGCTTTCTTCATGTGTTCACTTTTCTTTTTATTGATTGGAGTCTCTGATTTCTGCTTACAGGTGTTATCTCTTATTCTTTGCTATGCACCTCTACAATAAGTCTGGCTCCATCTTCTTAAAAGCCACCTAACAGACACTGAAAGCAGATTTTAAGTCCCTGTTAAGATTTGTTTTCTCCATGCTGCACAAGCCTCTCTTACAGGTCCCCAGCCCCTAAGCAGTCCCTTGCTCCTTACTGACAGATGGCATAAGGCTGCCAATAAAGAGCAACAACTACTTGCTATGATACACTGGCTCTGTTCCTGTAAGCCAGCTCAGGGAGTTCTGGACATCCTCTGCTGCCAGGGCACACTCTTTGCTCATGCTTTGCTTGCTCTCTGTGTGAGCCCTTAAAGGAGAGCTGCTCTCCAGCTGTGTGACCCAAGCCTGTATCATTGCAGGGGTTCTCCCTTCCCAGGTACAGGATTTCTGTATTTGTCCTTGTTGAGTATCGTAAAGTGTTTGTCATCCCATTTCTCCAGCATGTCTAAGTCCTGATGATTCCGTTGAAGGTACATAAATCTATGATTTTTTTCCAAAACAAAAATAGTCAAATTCAGTCATGCTTTATGGGGAAAATCTGTATTTCTGTTATTATAATAACTTTGGTGTAGAGTTTGGTCAGCGATTCACTACTTAGAAAGACTGCGCTTTTGTTCTTGTGATTGCTGTCTATGCACCTCATTTCTAGCCAGTCTATAAGGACAGTGTTGCAGTCACAAGATTGTGAAATAATGAGTATGACTGTGCAGTCCAGAGTAACTTTCAAATACTGTTCAAATGCTCTTAGGCTTACAGATTATTCTTATTTCCATTTATATATGTATTTTAGCAGAACTGACATCCAAATAGTCAACCAGCCAGTCACTAAGCAGATATAAATGCTTGTAGCTGTATAAATTATCACAAGGTATTTTCAATTGTTTAGTAACAGACAAACACTCAGTCAAAAAAAATTTAAAAAACCCCAAAACACCTTTGTACCTTTGTGTTGAGATGCACAGCAAATAGTGTGACTTAAGACAATTGTGATTGTGATAAATACACTGATAACTTGATGATATAAATCAGTTTTTTTAAAGGGTTGCATTCGTTGCTTCTGCCTGTCTAGCATCAGGATAACAAGATCACAAATTATCAGTGAAAAATAAGCTGATAGTCAGTTGTAAAATTTTCTCCTCCTTAACTAGAGAGGTTTAGCTGGGCATTGTGTTTAAACCACTTTTAGTTAAATGAGCTAGATTTCTTCACAGTGATGGAAATTTGTAAAGGAAGGACCTCCTCCTCCCTGACATTACTTGTCCTTTACATAGAACTGAAAAAAACTTAACTTTGAAGCTTTTAACTTATGTTAAAGACATTCCAGGTGTGTGTCTCTTTCCATGGAATATTTGTGTCTTTCAGCTGAATATTAAAATCTATGAATTGTGGGAAATGTTCTCTTGAACTTAATGACTCTCCTTTAGATTCTTAGGTAAATGAGTCCTATTTTATTCATAACACTTAAACACATGAAGCTTATCTGTAAGTCTTAAAAAGCAGGTGGCATAGGCACTATACCATTTTTATTACCTTAAAAGTAAATCAGCTTTGCTTTGCAGAATTTATCTTCTGAATATTATTTCTTGTATGAATTAACAAAATAAAAATTGTCATAATTTCAGATTTTTATTTTCTGACTCCTTCCTTTTTCTGATTTACTAGGTGACTTATTTTAAATCATTCAAATGTTCTTCATAATAGAAGTAAAATTTAATTTTAAGAGAGCATCAAGCATACCTTTGTAGCTAGAACTTTCCCTAGAAAAGGTGGTAAATGCTGTGAATGACAAAACAAATACAGGAAATTGAAGAAGTGTACAGTAGCACAGTGCTGAGTTGCTCTGGATAGATTTTAATGTAATCTCAAAAGCAATAGTTATAGGTTATATCTAGCCAGTGTAGGAGGTAGCAAATACGGCCTATATGAAACACATAATGGAATGTAATGGAACAGATAATAAAGTTTTTCAGGAAGCATTAGCATTTGTCATTTTAACCTCTGTGTGTTTGGGGATTCAGATTTTTCTTTATTTAAGCATTTCCTAAAATGTATAATTTTAAATGACAGGTCCTCTATTGTGATATTGTATTATCAAGATTTGTATTAGCAAGAAACTTTAAATGAAAATTCATATTTGTTAACCAAAGAAGAATCTAGGCCTTTTCTACCATAAAGATTATGGCTGAATTTGCCAATTGTAAATAGAGAAACATATTAGTAATTTGTTACTGAAATTTTTATACATTTTCCCTATGCAGAAAAATAAACTAAAATAGTTTGTTGACAACTTTAGCTAAGTTTAAAAATACATTCTTTTCGTTTCAGAGGTAACTGAAACATTATGTTACCTCAGTTATTATAGTTATTATAGTTCAGTTATTCTGATTTTATTACTAAGCAGATTCAGAAGTGAATCTTACTGTGTTAGATGATAGTTCAAATTTTTGTTTTGAGGGTATTCTCTTATTTTTTCATATCTGCATTCCCTTTCTGTCATTCTTATTTCCCCTCCCTGACATGGTCTTTAATAAGTATTCTAAATTTGCTAGTCAAACTAGGACGATTATAAGACTTTTGAACATCTAAGTAACACATAGAGTTCTTTCTTCTGTTTATAGAAGAGGTGAAGGAGGAGAGAAGAAAGGAGAGTGAGGAGAATAAAGAAGGAGAAGAGGCCCACAAAGAAGAGAAACAACCAGAGAAAAGTATGTAATGTTAAAACTATTATGCTTCACTTGGTGGTTTGTATTAGAAGCACAGAATCATTGAGGTTGGAGGGGACTTTCAGTGATTATATAGTCCAATGCCCCTATTTAAAACCTGGTCAACTAGAGCAGTTTGCTCAGAACCGTGTCCAGAGAGAGGTTTTGAATATCTCCCCACGTGGGGATTCCACAACCTTCCAGTGTTCTGCTTCCAGTGTTTGACCACCCTCACAGTAAAAAAGTTTTTATATGTCTGAGTGGAATTTCCTGTATTTCAGTTTACATCCATTTCTCTTGTCCTGTCACTAGTACTCATTAAGAGACTTGCTCTGTCTTGTTCACTCTCCCCTAATGGCCTTCTCCAGTTAAACAATTCCAGCTCATGATGGATGCTTCAGTCTGTAAAACACCTTGGTGAATCTACACTGCACTCTCTCCAGTATTCTTGCATCTTTCTTGTATTTAGAAGCCCAGAACTGGGCATAAGAGTCAAGGTTCAGTCTCACATGTCCCAGTTAGAGGGGAATAATAGCCTCCCTCAACCTGCTGGCAATACTCATCATCAGGCAGCCAAGGATATTGTTGGCCTTCTTTGCCAACAGTGCACATTTCTGGCCCATGTTCAACTTCATGTGCATGAAGAGCAGCTGGGCCTTTTCTGCAAAGCTGTTTTCCAGCGAGTTCCCAGCCTGTACTAGTACATGTGTTTATCCCTACCCAAGTGCAGTACTTTGCATTTCCTTTTGTTAAAATTCATGAGATTCTTGTTTGCCCATTTCTCCAGTTTGTCAATGTGACTGAATAGCGTGATAACCATTTAGTGTACCAGTCTTGCATCATTTGCAAATTGTCCTGTTATCCCACTGTCTAGGTCATAAATGAAGATGTTAGTGTTGGTACCAGTAGCATCTGCTGGTGTACTTAACTAGTGAGGAGCTCCAGCTGGAGTATGTGCCACTAATCACAGCTCTTGGAGCCCCTTGGTTGTGCCAGTCCAATTATCCAGGCCATACATCATGAATTTGTCTCTGAGGATGTTTTGGGTGTCAAAAACATTACTCAAGATAAACAGCACTCATTGCTCTCCCCTCATCCACCAAGCTAGTTGTCTCACCATAGCCTTCTATCAGGCTTGTCACTGCAAACCATGAAATAAACTCTCCAACCAGTTGCTAGGTTAGAAAGCTGATGTTACTTTATTCAGCACGCTGGGCGCATGAGAATAGCTCCATAACGCATGCACACCCAGCAACCTAACAGACCAGGTTATGTTCATGACACTAATGCATATTCATCACAATTCTATTACATATTCATTACACTTCCTGAATACATGCATATATACTAATTAGTTCTGTGGACTTACTGGGATATGGTTGCAGATGTTCTAATGAATCTTTTCTCCTTGAGAGTATCTTAAATATGGGGCCAAGTCATAACGTACTTCTTTGCACTGACACAAAATCCTTGTTCTCAGAAGTAAGACATCTGCTAGTACATATTAGTCACTGATACAGGTAAATAAGGAAACAATAGCTGACACAAGACTATTAGTCACAGATGTAAGGGTCAAAACACTTTTGTACTAAAGTTAAAAGAATTTTCCAACGTCTTCCCCAATGCTGTATAGACTCCTTTTTGGAAGAAAATACAACTTTTTCGGTAACAAGCTGATAATGCATGATTTCCCCTTGATAAATCCATTCTGACTGTTCCCCATCACCACCACCTGAATGGGTTTAGACATAATTTCTAGAATTCCTTGTTCCATCATGTTCCCAGTGATTGAGGTAAGGCTGACCATCCTGTAATTCCCTGGGTCCTTGTTGTCCTTCTTGAAGATTCTGTGAAAACAAATGTCACTCCTGTCCTCAGGAATCTTCTGCTGGACACAGTGCCAGGAGCTGGAGGAGTGAATGAAGTCTCTTTGGTTCTTTTGTGCTTCATCACTGTGATGAAAATTACTTTTATATTATAGTTCTGTTTTGAGCCTGTTCTTTTGTTAGATTTTTACTTTTTACCCAAGAAGTAAGAAAAAAGTTTGAATGTTTTTTGAGTCAGATGTTGGAGGTACAGGTTAAAATTCATGGCAGGTAAATACAGGTCATTGCTGGCACAGTTAGAATGAGATGCAGTTTAATTCAGCTGGAATCCTGAGAAGATGATTCTCTTTTCAAAAGAGGATTTTGTTTTGCTTCTCAGAAGCTGTATCTCATTATAGGATGGTGCTGATAGGAGCAGGAAGAACTGGAGGTGAGTTCTGGAGAGGGGAATGGTGGTACTAGAGCCATTTTGCATATGTGGTAGTGATTTGGGGAATCACAAAGCAGAACTCACTAACAGGGCAGTAATGTATAGATACCGAAGGGACTGGTTTTTTGCTCTGATGTCATTAAGCATGTTGTTTTCCCAAAGGCATTCTTACTGGTTTAGAATGAAAAAGCTTAAATTGAAGACAAATGAAACTTCATAGTAATCATGGCATTCTGCAGATATCTGTTTTTATAAGAGTTCCTCACGAGCAGTTGTATCTAATTGTTCCAGGTGAAGCATTAAAGAGAAAGCGTTCCAAATCTGACGACATGGATGATGTTAATTTTAAACATCGTCGGTACATGGAAGAAGATTATGAGGCAGAACTCCAAGTGAAAATTACAGCCAGAAAGGATGTTGACCAAAAATTACAAAAGGTAGAACGGAGGTGCAGAGCGAAGAACGTACGCGCACCTGTCACTTGTGTTACCAGCTTTGAATTAGCTGTCCTTTCCCACCACACCCTGCACCCCCAAACACTTTCTCTTTTTTGTGGTTGAGCATTGGATGGATATAATTCAAATAACAAAAGTTGGCTTATTTTGTATAAAGTCCCACATTGCCTTACTTTTAAGAAGAGACCAAATATCATTTGAAAACTATGCTGCGGGAGTTATATTTGAAATGTATAAAATAGTTGAACTCTGAAGTCTCATATGACTCCAGTATGAGAATCTTGGTAAAGGTGTTATTTCAGCGTGGGAAGTTTATATGTGATTTTATTTTGCACCTAGCTTTAAAGAGTCTCCAAACAAGCACAATCGACATAGCATTTTGCAGATTTCTGTAGAGCTGATTGCACCATTGCTATGTAAGGAACCTATGATCTTGAAGAAAAAAAATTGTGCTATTCTTCCATTAGTTAGCTAGTGTGTTGTAACTTCATCAATGTAGGATGGCAAAAACTGAACCACCTGTGTTTCTTATTTATTTTTGTTTCCCAAGACATTTTTTTGGTGCTGCAAAAGTTATAGAAGGGAGAAAAAATTTAAGTAATAAGTTTATCAAAATTTGTGGAAATCAGTCTTTTTCTGTTTTTAGCTTCTGCAAGAAAAACAACACTGCATTTTTGCTAGGGGAAAATACATCTTAGAAATAAGGTTTTGTTAAATGTCTTTAGTTTCTGTTCTTTGAATGCCAGTGTCCCTCTCAAGAACAGAAAAGTAAGAAGAAAACTTTGTGTAAACACTGCACTTTAAGAAAATATCTTCTGTTATTAAGGTTATTTTTATATTCAGTAAGATTTTATGCACTTACCATACAACAATGAAATTAATTTCTTAAATTAATGACAAAGAGGGACCATTTGTATTTGCCAAAGTAGATGTAGAAACTTCTTAGCTATGCAACCACGCACTTATTGGTGACTATAGATTTATTTGATTGACAGGGCACAACAGTTCTCATTGTTCTGTTTATAGCAGGATACTTGCTAAGAATTGAGAATATTTTTATAGATGGTCTCCCAGATTTTGGAATTGCATTGTTATTTTTTTAATATAATAATTCTGCAGGTTATCCAGAGACTATTAGAAGAAAAACTTAGCACTTTACAGTGTGTGATATTTGACAAGACTCTGGCAGACTTGAAAACCCGAATAGAGAAAGCTGAATGTACAAAGAGGCATAAAACTGCGTTTACTGAACTGCAGGTGAGTGTGTGTTCAGCTGCGTACTGGGGTCAAAATCAAAAATAAGTTCCTCAATATTTAGTAGTAAGTCTCCTGTAGTTGTCAGTAGGGAAGCCATTTTGGCTCCACAAGGGGAGAAGAGGGTAGGGGAGCAGCAAATACTAATGTTCCATTTGAGTTGTAAAACTGTATTTTCCAACTCAGAAAGAGGAATGCAACCAATTAATCATCAAAAAACCCCAAAGCAGATCTTCCTTCTGGCAAACTGATTCATTAGCTGCTAGTAAACCACTTTTCCATTCTCTTCTTCCATTCTGTGCTGTTCTGTTAGATGACATTTTTCAAATAAATGCTAGGTATGAAAATATCTAATGCCTCTATGAAGCCAGAAGTTTGCTGACTGTTGTTTCCCCAGAAACTAAACAATCAGCAAGGAAACAAATAGTTAGTGGTGAATGCAATATGCTTTCTTGTATTCTTTATAGAAAATGCATATATAGTGGTGACATGAGGAACATCACAAAAATCAAAGAATTTTGAAGTGACAAGACAATTAAAAGCTTGTCATAACAACTTCAAACAATAAGGCTGTTATACTTTTAGTGTTAAAAGAAATATGGAGTTTGCCAGACCAGTTCCTACCACACAGCTCTTTCCTCTTGCTGCCCCAGACATTTTACATTGACTTTTTGAGTGCTAAGATGCTTACAGTATACTTGTGTACCAGTGTCTTTAGCCATCAACTACACTGTCAAATTAATAACATCATGTAAGGCTTTCATATATGTAGGGTTTCGTGTGAATATGAAAGAGGGATTCGGTTTGTGCAATTGTGAATAGGAAGGAAATAATTCGAGTTGTCTATAAGATAGCTTGATTGTGATACGCAGATGTGTCTTTCTGCTGTTCTGAAATAATACAGTTGTACTGTATTTCAAGGAAGAATAATTTCCCCTCATATGAAGATAGCTTTCGACTTGATGTGTTAGTTGTATATATTTTTAGTTTGTATAATTTCTTTCATGGTTCTTGGGGAGGACATTTATGGTTTTGTTTGTTTTCATCTTCTTCCCATTTAGGCTAAAATTGCTAGATTGACAAAGCGGTTTGGAGCAGCCAAGGAGGACTGGAAGAAGAGACAGGAAGTACGAACTAGATAGTGTCGTGGTTTGGTTTTCTTTTTCTGAGTTGTGTTGAAAAATAAAGAAAATTTATATGCAGAAAGATGCGATTTGTTTGTTCAGTGGCATTCACAAAGTACGTTTGTCTGGTTTGGTTAAAGACACTGATATGAAAGAAGTTTTTCAACATCTGTTTGTAATTCTGATTCGTACAGAAGCTTCTTTAGCCATTATTAGCTTGAAAACACCTTAAACTGTATATAACTGAATCTAATTTACTTTAGTATGAAGAGTACAGTGTAAATAAGAGTGAATCCCAGTACCTTGATTCTGGGGTGGAGGGGCAAAAGGAAAGAGAGGATATAGGAGAGGGAGGCAGGTAGGACCAAGGAGATTTCAGGGGGTTGTAAAGTTCTCCTGCAGTGTTGACTTCAGAAAATGAATCTCTTACATAGAAGTGAGTGGATATGAAACAGAATGAAAGCATAAGTTTGCAAGCTGACTTAGAGTTGTTTTGTTATGGCTTTTCTTTCACTCTCTCTCATTTGGTGTAGAATTCAGCAAATGCACCTGCATCTCCAGGGAAAGCAGCAGCTGACACTGCAAATACAAACAATGCGACGTATCGGTAAGCAAACCACATCGCTGTGACCATGTCAAAATTTACAGTAGGATACTTCAGATACCTAATGTCATGGATAATCCCAGTATTTTGAGGTTTTTTAATTAAAGTGTTCTTCCTTTTCCTTCATTGCTCTTCAGTTGTAAAATTCAATTTGCTTTCACAGAAGTCATAAATTGACAATATTGAATGTATTCTTAGATAATTGGGCTGTTGTTTTAGTGGTTAAAAATTATGGATAAAACTAGAAGTTTAATTTCAAGAATGAGAAAATTCTCATACTGGAAGGCAAACTTGGTGAAAGCACTTGAAAATGTACAAATAATTCTGCACTTTCTTAGTAGGAGAATATTCAAAGTTAATTTCCATGAGGACCAGAAAATGGGTTTAGAAAATCTCAGTGGAAAGAATAGCTCTAAAATAAGGAGATTTTTTCACCATTGTACTGTTCATAAATATACCTGACATGACTTACTGAGAAATGCTACTTGAAACTTCATTCCATAGAAATGCTGGCACAGTGAGGCAGATGCTTGAGTCAAAGAGGAACGTAGGAGAGAGCACACCAGCAACTTTTCAAGCACCTGTGAGTGCAGGTAAGAAACTCCCTATGGACTGTTAACACATTTCTTAAAAGTTTTATTACTTTCCATTAAAGAAGTAACTAACTAAACAGAGCAAAATCAATTTGTTTCTTTTTTTTTCTGACATGAAAATCATTATTTTTAACTCTCTACCACATTCCTGGTTTATATTTGTGCAGTAGGCTTACCAGGTATGTGAAAAAATGCGTTGATTTGGCCAGCCAAAATTAGATTAGGATAAATTAGATGCTTCAGGAGACTCCACGCTAGGTATGACAGCAAAACTGGCAGAGTTTCAGCTGCCAAGTGAAACACATGGCTCAGGCCCTGTTTTGTATTTGGTCATAGTAGGATACTAATATCCTCCTCTCTACCTAATGGCTACAGAAATTAAGTGGGAAACTAAATGGCAGTTATAAACCCCATTTCTTAAAGGAATCATGTTGAAAAATGGAATTTCTAGATTAAAATTTTATAGGGAATGTCGACTCAAACCCACCATTAATTACATTCATTGTAGTCTCACCATCCTCAGTTTTAAAAATAGTTTAATATTGAATGCTGAATCTTTTCCACAGAATTATCTAGTAGTAGGCATATATAGGCTTTCAGTAGCTTATGCTCCTGATTTTTGGATTTTATCTTGAAATTTTGTTGCATAAAAGTGAGTATTTTCTCTGACACATTAATACTTGGTTTCAGTAGAACCTTCTGGATACAAGGTCCTACCTATACAAGGCAAATTAGTCATAACTGACATAGTTTTTCTTGTGTTTTGTGAAGGACCAGTTGCTCTACCATTTCTGAATGAGTGTTTAAAATGCTGTATTTTATATGTTCCCAACAGTTAAATCTTGGAGCTTTCTTCAAGCCTGTTTGTCATAATTCCTTATATACCTTTTTTTTTTCCTGCCACTTCTTTCAAGCAGTACAGTATTGACTGTGTTTTTTAACTAGGCCATTGCATATCAGAATGTACAACAGAAAAACAGTATTTATAGCTTTTATTTGCAAAAAAGGTTAATCATACACCACCTCTTTTATAGAATGGTTTGGGTTGGAAGGGACCTTTAAAGATCATCTAGTCCAACCCACTGCCACGGGCCAGGACATCTTTCACAGGATCAGGTTGCTCAAAGCCCTGTTCAGACTGACTTTGAACACTTAAAATGATAGGGCGTTCACAGCTTCTCTGTACAACCAGTTCCAGTGACTCACTGCCCTCATGATAAATCATTTCCATTTGTTGCGTTGCAGTGAAACTTCCCACTTGGTTCAAATACTTAATTTTTTTTATTAATTTTTTTGTGTGTAGTGCCAGCTTCCAGTCTTGCTCCTTATCCAGCAGTTGTCAGTGGACATCCTAAGCTTCAAACTCCAGTGACCTCCAGCAGCTCTTTGACGACAGCAGTTCTTCCCACAGCTAACACAGCTACAGTTGTAGGCACTAACCAGGTGCCCGCTGGAAGCACTCAGTCAGTGGCTGTCTCATTGCAGTCTTTGCCCGTAATCTTGCATGTCCCTGTTGCAGTGTCATCCCAGCCTCCACTTCTGCAAGGCCACACAGGGACTTTGGTCTCTAACCAGCAGTCAGGCAATGTTGAATTTATATCTGTACAAAACTCATCTACAGTTGGTAGCCTTACCAAAACTACAGTGTCTTTGGCATCAACTAACACAACTAAACCAAATAGCATTCCACCTGTGCCCAGTCCTGGTATTCAAAGGAACTCTACGACCAGTGCTGGGTCAATAGGCACAACGTTGGCAGTACAGGCTGTTTCTACTGCACATCCTGTTGCCCAGACCACAAGGACTTCTTTGCCCACAGTGGGTACTTCAGGACTTTATACTGCTACCAGCAGTCGAGCGCCCCTCCAGATGAAGATTCCTGTCTCTGCATTTAATAATACAGCGCCTACTGAACCACCCACCGTTGCAGCACCCAAGACTGGTAAGTTATGCTTGAATTTAAACACTGGGAAAGGAAAACAGTTGTCAGAGGGAAACACAAAACTGCACTTCTGTGGAAGTTTGTTTATTAGTGTGTATTAGAGAGATGATTCTTCCGGTTTGCGATTCTGTTGAAATTTTCAAGATGAAAATCACCTGTATGGTAGATGTGTTTCAGACATTGTTGAAAATAATCCCTCCTTAGAAGGAGTCAGCAGTGTGGCTTTGTAAGCTTTGTTTTATTAGAAACTTGATTTATGTAATTCCTAGCAGGAAGTCAGAAACTCCTCTATTCTACCATTAACAACTTGGTATTTATTTTTAATACAGTCTCTCAAAATAATTTGACTGCCTTTCTAAGCAAAGACATACCAAGAGGAAAGTATAATCAGGAACTTAATTTGCACAACACTTGAAAGTGAACAAAATGCGAGAAAAAATCACAACTGAGTACTAACCTAGTTCCAAAGAAGTACACTAATAGTATTTAAAATAAAGTCTCCAAACACAATAAATGTTCAAATAATGGTATCTAGGTTAACTGTTTTAAAATACTTTCTTTCAATCTTTGTCCATGCCATGATGTTTCTCTGCACTTTTGGTTTTACACACCTTGATTTCTTTTTTCTGAGAGGTTTCCAAGATTTATGAGTTGGAGTTATAGCAAGTTCGTCATTGGCACAATATAATGTTAAAATGAACTCAAGCAGAGCTTGACATCAGAACTAGTTTCTTTTAATTTTCCCATCCCTAAGTTACCTGTGTTAAAATATGTCTTCCATGGAGCTGGACATTTATGTTTTGTATTGACTCCTAGCTCTATAGCAAATAAAAATTATTTAACACAACATAAAAAGGGTTGTGCCAGATGAGACCCAGTGACACAAAGAAGGACCTGTGTGTCCAAAAAATGTATCCCATTTTATGCAGATCATATAGCCTTAGTGTATATAGTTTTCTCACTAGAATTGAAACACTGATTTGGGCCAGCACTGGTTAAAATAAAAAGGGAGAGAATTTGGATTTAAATGTTTACATCAAATGTTCAAGCAACTTCTTAAGTTTAGATACATTTAGATACTTGGCTGAGCTAGTAAAGATACTCAGTCTTCCTGCACAAATTGTCTCAGTTATACATTTTGCAGTCTGTTTAACCATCCATTTTTCAGTCCGTTTTTTTGGCACAAAAATATTTAATAATTGTAATATTTTTTCAGTTTAGTATCATGTCAATTTGCATACAGACAGAGGAGAGGTTGGAGTTATACTTTGTACTCAGATAGGCAAGAGTATTGCTCATAAAATGTTTATAATACACTGTCAAATTTACAAGGAAGGGAACACATTAATCAAACTTGAATATTTATAATTGAAAATAAGGGCTAAAAGTTAGATATGCCACATACTGAATGTTTAGTATCAAACAGTTTTGAATATTGTCTCCAAATTTGTGTAGTGGATAGCAGTAATTAGTACTGATTAAATACTGCAAATGAACAATTTCTTGCCCCCCCAGACAGCCAGACAAGCAGGCCACCAACAGATACTTCGGCAAACAAGCGAACTGCTGAGGGAACAACACAGGTAGGCTGTTGATTGTTTCTGTATAAAATTCTAAAGTTACAATCCACAGGAGAAAAGTTCTTTACCTTTATTGTTTATAATGAAACAGTTTTAATTTCTTTCTGTGCCATCCTTTCTAGTTTCTGTCCGTTTGAATTTTTCTTCTTCTGATTCAGAGTATTATTTGGAGCATGAGCTTCTGATAATCTTTTCGGAAGTTTTCTGATGGGGTTGTGTAGGTAGATGAATTAGTAAATTAGGAGCACACTAAAAATTTGTCTGATAAAACAGAGCTAATATAAAAAGAAAACTTGCCCCATCTTTGTCTGAAGGGCTTGAACTTAAAGCTACATATACTTTATACGTTATGGAAGTGCTCTCATTTCTGCGCTAATCCAGAAGTTAAAATTGGAATTCTAATGTTTGATTGCTATATGTCAGAGGAAAACAGAAAGGAAAAGAAGCTTTCTTCAGGAATAAGCTACTTCATGATAAAGGAGAAAATGTAGTACTTCTGGATTCCTTGTCTAAAATTTGTTGAACTTGCTTTGAAATGTAAAGGTTGAAATTAAACTATTTAGAATTATTCATAAATTATTTTCTTTCTGTATATAGGTATTTCAGAAATCACCTCATAGTTATACGTTGCTGTTAGAAGTCATTTTATTAAGATGAATAAAATTAATTTCTTCTAGCCAAAATTTACAAATTCATTAGTGTTTCAAAGTACAGTTAAATCTAAATTGTATTTCAAAGCAAGAAGAAAATATACTGGACAATATTCTGGTTTTCACCTGTCACAGAAATAGTCTGGCAAAGGTAGCCAGACTACCTAAAGGTATTTTACTGTATAAACTGTGCCTCACTCTACCTTCTTATTAAGGCATTTCATAGAGAATGGTTGTTTGGAACTTCACAAGATACCTGTGGATTATAGCTATTAAAACACTTGTCAGTACTTGATATGTAGGAAATCCAGTACCAGAATGGATGACAGAAGTACAATTTTAAGATTTAATTTTCAGTATAGGATGCATATTCTGGAATTTTTTTCAGTTAGAGTCTGAAACCAAGAAAAAAATTTGGAAAAACAGAATGTGTATGATGTGGCATTTAGCAACGGAAGGTGAGCAAGGAGGAGGGAAATAAAACATAGGATGTTTTCCAGGTTTCAGTCTTCTGTTGTAGTGTATGTTCTAGGTTTGCTTTCCATGCAATCAGTTAAAGCATGTGTAATGCCATGGTTAAAAAAGACCTGATACATTTTAATTGGGTAGTGAGATATGGAATTCACATGCCATATCATTTGAAAAATCCAGTTAATGCCACCTGCTTTTTGTTACATTAAATCCAAAATATTACATATTACTCCACGCTTCACAGCTCTCAGATCAAAAAGTAGTTCGCTGTGTGCCGTATACCTGTGGCATATTTGATGGTACAACTTTGATCAATTGTTTCGAAAAGCAGTTGAAACAGGAAGAGACTTCATCAGAAAATAAAGAAGCAGTAGAAGCAGCACAGACGAATTTTAACTTCCCTGAGGATGTCCTCTTTGGCTTGGAGGAAGAGGAAGAGGATGCTAAGAGCATCAAAAACACCCACAAGCAGACTGGCTGGGCAGCTAACCTATTAAAACAGTGGCTGGCCAAAAATGGCAAGGATCCTAGCTTTGAATTGGTCCCAGTAAGTGAACTTAATGATATCTTAAGAGAGTTTTATTACACAATAAGAAATCATGATGGAAATACCTACAGTGTGGCAAGCTACAAGTCAATGCGGGCCGGCTTAAACCGGCATCTCAAAATGCCACCTTATAATCGTCAGATTTGCTTAATGAAGGACAAAGAGTTTGCTAGTGCAAACATGGTGTTTGTGAGCGTGCTGAAGATGCTGCGCATGCAGGGGAAGGATGAGACTCACCACCATCCTCCTATAGCTGCTGAGGACTTGCGTAAGATTAAACAATCCGGTGTGCTGGGTTTGCACAGTCCACTGGCACTCGTCAACAAGGTGTGGTTTGATTTGCAGTTGCATTTTGCCAAGAGAGGGAGGGAAATTTTGAGAGATCTGGCTCCGGATGCATTTGTTGTTGAGAAGGACAAGAATGGGCGTCGCTATGCTATGTTTAGGTATCCCGGCAAAGGAAAAAATGGAGAAGATCCTCATAAAATGGGTAAAATGTATGATATGCCAGGTGACCCAAACTGTCCTGTTTTTTCATTGGAACTTTATTTGTCCAAGCTGCCTCCAGAACCCCCTGCCTTTTATCTGCACCCCTTAAAGCTAACATCAGAGCAAATGCAAGAGCAGCCTGTCTGGTACAAAAGAGAACCAATGGGTGTGAACTACCTGGGTACCATGATGCCCAGGATAAGTATGGCAGCCCGGCTCTCTCAGCGGTACACCAATCATTCTCTCCGAACTACCACCATTCAGCTACTCTGTGAAGCAGGACTGGGGCCTAGAGAAATAATGGCAGTGACAGGCCATCGCTCCGAGTCTGCTATTAGACACTACTGGGGATCTGCAGAGGTTCGCTACAGGGCCTGGTCAGATGTAATGGAAAATAATGCCCCCAATTACCTATATAGCAAGATCCCAAATGAAGTGATAAAAGAATCACTATCTGGTGCCTCCACCTCTTCTGTAAAACACGTTGTTCTAGAACAAAACAAAATTTTATTCCCTGCGAAATCAGTGGTGCCACCTGGCATTAATTCTGTGGCTTTAGTCCCCGAGGGACACCCAGCTCTAAATTGCAAAAGCCCTGTCCTGTTGAATCACAGTTCTTCCAAGGTGTTTCTCCCCAAGAATGTGACCAGTGGGAACCTAACTGCCGGTCCCCTTCAAGGCTGTTGTAACAAACCTGTCTTTATAAAGCATGTGATAAAACAAGAACCGATGACTTGATGCTTCTGTAATGGAACTGATTTCAAATGAATTGCTAAAATGGAAAAATTATCAGATTTGTTTTTTCACTTGGTCTGCTAAAGAAATTTCTTATGGTCTAGTTAAGCAAGAAGAATGCTGTTCACATTCATGATGTGAGCTATGGAACAGAAACAAACAGAGCGGGGCTTGGAGTTTGTATGACTTTTTGTGGCAACTGGGACTCTTTAGGTGGCTGAGCAGAGCTATTTTAAAAATACTAAAGGGAAATATTGATTTCCATTTAGCTGAAGATGTGCTTTCTTCGCTAAGAGCGTGGGTTTTATATTTTGTGAGGAGTGTATTTATCATACCATTTTGTGCCTGCTGGCACTAATGTAGCATCTTACAAATCAAATACTTGATTACTGAAGAGCACCAAGAAGGTAGAAGCTGAATTAAATAGATGCAGATGCACTACAAATATATACATATTCATGAAAACACCTGGAATTGCTTGACCACTGTTGCCCTCTGTTCAAATTGTTATCACACCTACCAGAGGATTGTACCTTTATTTTTCTTTTTTTCCATTCCTCTAAATTGATTCCTCTCTGTGAGCTGCAGATTTGCATTGCAGGTCTTTCCTTTTCCTATTTAATATTTTGGCTTAAGATTTCAGTTATTCCGTTCTCCAAAGGCACCGTTTGATACGCATGGTATTAAAATTAGGATCTCTTCAGTTGTGCATGAAACGGGGAAAACTCTCAAAAGAGCTGGACAGGTTTGTTGCTTAAATGCCAGGTAATTAGAGTCCAAGTGTTGTCTCTGTGCATGCGAAAGGTTTTTTTGTATTTCCTCTCACCCACACCTTCATTACATTTCACATCATCTTTGCAGTATAATCTATGTCAGTATAGTATAATTAATGAGAAGTATGTCCTGTTCTTCCCCACTGAACCCTATCCAGATATTTTTTTTTGGTTTTAACTTCTTCAGAGTAGTAAATTGATCCTGTCATTAAATTTCTCATAGTCTTTACAGATTAGAAATTCTCAGGATAGTGAATATAGGAATAATAATTTTTGTCAGAGATTCTAACAAGTAAGAGATCTTCCTGTAAATAAAAACAGAAAACTGATCATAGGAATCACAAGTTATGGTAGGTCCACTTTGGAAGAAGAAACAGTGGAGTGTTTAAACTTTTCCATTATATTAACTGAATGAAATAAGAATTGCTTTGTCCTTTTCAAATGTGTGTACACACGTGCACCACATGGTTTATCACGCTAAGGACTTCACTGGAAGTGTTTATGTTGCTCAGCAATGGACAAAAAAGAGAAGAATCTCAGCTGAAATGACAGATTGACCATGATAAATTCTTTAATTCTGTGGAGAACTTCCTTGCTGGCATAGGCTTTCAAATACTAGATGAGATTTATCGCTCTATTATAGTGTATAGTCTACACAGACACTGCTATAGTCTGCACAGAGGGCTTGATGCCTGAACTTCTGAGTTTTTATCTTGGCTGCTAATGTTTGCCTTTGTGGCCTTGGGTAGGTTACTCATACTTAATGCATCCATTTTCCAAAGTGTAAGACTAGCACAATCCTCCATTTTCTGATGGATCATGTTAACAATTAAAAAGTTTTAAAAGTTGTGTAGTCATCTCGTGTATTATATTTACAGTCACTTTTATTTGCTGCTGTTACAATGATTGAGATCATTGATCAGATGTAATTGTTAACACAAAAATTATTTCTGCACAGTCCTGTACTTCCTTAGTTTCAACATTAACTTACAGCATCAATGGCTAGAGGAAAGAAAGCATGGATCCAGAATTATAATTTTGTCAAACCTAAAATAAATAGAAATGGTAAAGAAGTAATCCTTTCTAATGGCTAGATAGAAGAAATAGTGAAAAAACGAAGGGCAAAAAGTTCTTACAATATGCAAGAACTTATTCTAGATATATAATCTAGGTATGTATTTAGGGTAACACAGATTTCCAAATTTTAGGGATTCATAGAATTCATAATTCAGCCACACTGGCAATTTTAATTTCTTATTTGAAGAAATTCACCCTAAACTTTCACCCGGATGTATTACTTTCCACCCCAAAAAATACTCCTGTCTTTTGCTCAGGTAGTTGCTTCTTCCAGCATATTGGCATTGTACATTTGTCCTGCAGAAACAAGTAAAGTATGTTGCCAGAAGACTATTCTTTTTTGTTCCCTCTTGCTGTGTACTGTGGTCATACTGAGCACATGCCCTGCTCTGGTCCTAACTGTATCTGGGTGACTTACTGTAACAGCATATTGCTGATGGCTTCGTTCTTNTACAAATCTACTCAGTGATTGAAATAGAAAAAGAGAATATTTGGCCAATTTTGGCATGTCTCTGATTCTTTTTGATCATCATTTGGCTTCTAACTTGACTTCCATTCTGTTGGCATATAATTGGGTATTTTTGGATTCTCATTTGTTAAATTCTAATTGTTGGCACCAACTATACAGTGTCCTCTTGCTACCTTCAGTTTGAACCTGATACTTCAAAGCTACTGACTGCAGTATTACTAGCTTCTGGTTTTTTGTATGGGAGAGGGTTTTTTTAAATGAGAAAAGTATTCCTAGTTTGAGCTGGAAGTATTGCTTCATAAGAACTGGGGTCATTGTTCACTAAGCTTTCTGTTAATATTCGAATTAATTCTTATTAATGGAACATGTCTTCCAGAACTGAAAAATCTTTCTCCTGCTTCCCCTCCCACCTAAAGTGTTAAATGAATCTTTCCTACATGTATTTTGTTTCTAGAAAAACTGAAGCAGACAAACAGAATGGGTGTGTTGCTGCTTTTGTAAAGTCAATTTTGGGTGTGCGTACAGTAATACTGGGAGCAGGGGGTCAAGTTTCAAGTCAGTTTTATTCATTGCAGTACAGGTTATGCTTTGTGAACATCATGAATTGTATCAAAATGGACATGAATTGTACTCCTCAGTCACAGTATCAGCAGAGAACCTCAAACAGCAAGATAACAGTTTCCTTTTTTCCTGTTATTTTCCCACTATAAGTGAACATGGTTGATGAACCACCCGGTTAAGTACAGTTTGTTTATCTAAACTTAAATTTAGACTTTGACTGTAAACTTGGTGCAAAATTGTTAATCATCATTTAAAATTCACTTTAAAAATCTGAATATAACAAATATTCTTTGAAAGAAATTTATCATCTATCACTCTTGAATTTTCTAATTAGATCTTTCCCTAAAATAAGACTATTTCAGTTGCCAAAAAAAACCCCCAGCACTTAATCTTGCCTAAATCAACTGAACTAATTTTTAAAGTACTGGCAGCTATGTTATTGATTAAATTCCATTTCCCTTGATGGGGATGACTGAAAACAGTGGGGAATGACTGGAACCTTAATAATACATCCATACATTTAGGTTTGCATCTCATTTTCATAATTCAACTTCGGTACTAGTGATGTGAATCTAGGACTTGTTTTCTGTGTGTTTTCCTCTTAAGTTTGAAAATCTCGGCTGTTACTTCAAGGGGTACCCTAATTACTTTTTGTTTTTATGAATTTGGCACAATATCTGAGAGTATGTTAAATTTTCTTTAATCTATGCATCTTTTCTGTACCGTGTGAAGAGCTCCTTTGCACAGTGTCAAATACTTGAAGGCACTGAAAGGATGCTTTGAAATTGAATGTGTTTTGAGGTTTGTTGTGGGTTTAGTCTGGTATATTTGGTTATCCTGAACTGTACAGTTTCTCAGTAATTGCTGTTTAGGGGTCAGTATAGTCAGAGTTTCCAGTAAGCAGCTTGGAGATATGGTTTTGCTCTACGACTGTTTCTCCTTTTCTGCATTCCTCTGTTTCTTGCTCCAAGAGGAGTGGCCACAGGGATGTGGGAGGGGGCATCTTACTATGTTTGTATTAGTCTTTTATTTTCACCTTTTCCTGCATACACAGAAATTTAAGAGTTGTTATTCAGTCCCAGACATTTTACCAACAGCCATTCCAGTGCCTGGGGTCCTAGAGTTGCATTTCTGAAGACATGACAAGTACTTTTAATGTATTGGGGTAAATATTATTGTTACAGAGGCAAAGGCATCTTTAATTATATAGCAAATCTTTAGAACGGTTTTTCAAGTATTTTAGTATGTATCCCAGTTATAGATACAGGATTTATATATATTATATATAATATATAAATAGAGCTATGGTATACTGAGAGAATCTATGAAAACAGCTTTTATTATATTGTAACATAAAGTAAGAGTGAACAAATTTGAACAGTATTGGATGTGGTAAAAATGGCTGGCCTAAGTCAATCTTCAAGAGTGATTGCATCATATTTATTAAAGCACCAGGTCAGGTGAATAGTCTTTTTTTCCCCTGTTTCCTACTCCAGGTGCACCTTATCCTCTTATGGAGTAAACCATTTTTTCAGTCTAAATTTAAGCTGTGCATTTCACTTTTCAGCTAATATTAGTTTTTTAAATTGAAGTCTGCAATGTGCTATCCATTTCCTGTTGTTTTTGACATACCTTGATTTGTTTGGTTGAACTACAGTTTTAATTTAAGCTTTTTGCTGACTGTTGGAAATTCATCTGGTAAAACGTTAATAAAGTACATTTATAACTCCTATCCCCTTACTTTGCAATGTGTATTAAACTCTGTGAATGTCTCTTCGGAAATGTGAGCAAAGTAGATATGTCAGCTTACAGTTTATAAGTAGCTATTAATTCTATATTGTTGTAGCATTATTGATGAATATGTTTCCTTGCATTTCATGGTTTTGTCATTGAAAATAAATATATAAGTATGTATGTAAAATGGGCTACTTGACTTTTGTCTCTGACCCTGGGGTTATGTTTATGCTGTTTAAAATGCTACTAGCTCTCATCTGCAAGGTGGAACCTTTGCCTGAGGCTAATTAGAAATCTAAATTAAAAGATGTTACCAGGATATCATGTAGTTGAATTGGATGACTGTTTTAAAGAACAAAATTAAGGTGAATCCATTCTTGTATGACTTTTAAAGTGATTCGTCTTTCCCTGCAACCATATCTGTGTTACCTAAACCACCCCCAGCTATTGAGAGCAGCTTTTAATAAATAAACATACTTGTGTGTTGTAGGCTTATTTGGGGCCAAAAAATTGAGAAAAATATTAAAACAATCTAACTGATTATATCATTACCTCAGACATGGATAATAGCTTTTAAAAGCTGCATTAAAGAAATCCAAAAAGTATTACAAATATATTTACTGTTGAGTAAGATGGTCTTCCACTATCCAAGATGGCCATCCCACATAATGCTGTTGGGAAACTGTCACTGGGCTTTGGGGAAACAAGGTAGATGTTTCACCTTCAAAGGGTAAGAACCAGTAAAGACACGTGTGTGCACATGCACGCATGTAAGTATTTATTATATACCCTTTTAACTGTTTGATTAAGGAAAAAGCAAATCACAGCAGTAGAAAAGTACTGTTAGCATTGTGTCAAGTCTTTCTTTATAACTTTTAGTTGGAATTATGATTGCTAGCATCTAAAACCAGCTTTTCTGGCAACCAGTCTCTTATTTGTGTTCTTGTTAATAGGGGTAGCTGAGGCAACCTCTGCTCTTTGCACCGAAGAAATGAGAGGGTATATAATACTTAGGGGGTTACTGTGACTGGTTATTAATTTTTTCCGTGCTTGTGCTGTTCTTGTTCTATAGAAAGTGTTGCACAGTACCAGTTAAGGGTGCGGGGAGTGCAGGAATCTTGTCAATACAATACGTAAAATGTCTGTTATAAGTATTTGAGTATTATACAAGTATGCAACCACACACTATCAAGACATGTATTGCAGCCCTGTGAAATCTTGTTTGTGTATACTATGATCTTGGTAAACTGCTCACTTCATTGCATTATCATTTTCATTTTTATTTTGGTAAGAGATGACAAATATATTTGGTACCTGGTTGAGTGGTTTTTCATGACATCTTTGCAAGGCTGAAATAATTACTTCAATTTTTTGGGAGTTATTGCATTGGAAAAAATTACTGTTAAGAAATGATAATTCTGACATTGAACAGTCAGTGACTGAAATGTGCTCAAAAATGTATAAAGAAGGTCATTTCCACAACTGCTTAGACTGTGCTTGAAATCTGTAGTTTTGTATATGGACGACTGAAAATGAAATATCAACTGTATAATTATGCATACAAACACAGTATTGCTACCCTGTCCACACACACATCATTCCCAAAACATATTTTTAACATCACTCCCCATAATTTAAGATTGATTTTGCTATTATATAACGCCTTGGTGCGTCGTGTATTATTGTGGTGGTGTGATGCTTCATGGATTGTCTGTTCTACAACCTCCAGATTTTTTTCTAGTTTGTTACGGTAGAAACTAGTAATAATAAAATTGCTTGCACTGTGTCAGTGTGCCACACATAGTCTTCAGAATTTTGGTCTTTACTTAGTTTGCAATATATTTTTTGTTGTTGCATTTTTTCCCCTTAATTTTTAACTTTTACATACTGAAATGTTCCTTTATGAAAAGCAGGTGGCATTACAATCAATAACATTGTTGTCTCTATGTGATGAACTGAACTGTGGCGTTATATAATACCAAAATTTTAAAATCTTATACATCATATTTAAATAGAGAAGTGCATATTCAGAACTTTCTTCAAAATACCAACATGTAGCTTTTAGTTTTTCATGTGGTACAGTACATGTTACCCAGCTGTTCAGTTTGAGTTTTAGAGACTTCTTTCCAGGTTTTCTACAGTAGTTTGCCATTGACGTATATATGCTGTGATGATGTAACTTCTTTCTATGTTAAATTTCACAGTTGTAGTTATGGTGAGAGATAACCTTCTTTTCTCAATATCATGGCTGCCATATGTGCTTTGACCTTTAAATCCCATCTCTTTCGTTGCATTTGTTATCCTTGTGGAATTGGAATAGCTCTTTTACAGACACCTACCCCTAGCATTTTTTCTTTCTCTTTCTTTTCAAATTCAAATGGTGAATCATTTGAAATCAAACCTAATTTGCAGCAGTAACGATCCTAAAGAGTTGCTGATTAGCAAAGCTATGGTGATATTCTTTCTCCCACTACAGTGTATTTTACAACAGTAAAATGGTTCAGCATGTGGAAAAAACATGTAATGATAGTAGCTTGTCTCAGTGTCCCTAGTTTTCTAGAGGTAGATGAGGAAACTGCTTCAGAATCATTTGAACACCAGAGACAGCCCTTCATTTTATTGTGAGGCTGATTCCTTTCTGATTCCCCTTTATTAATCTACTATTCGCTAGTGCGTAGGTTAATTATTAGATATTGCAGTCAATGACATAGAGGATATAATGACAGTCTTCCAAAAGAAGGAGGAAAACTCTTAATTATAAAACATTTACATTGGTTTTATTGCAGATCTTAATTGTGACTTCAGGTGGCCCTATTCACTGCATTTATGCATTTTTTTACAAGTTCCAGGATTTTTATTACCTCTCAGAACCTTTTATAGTTATTTTTTTTAAAATTTTTATAATATCCCTATGACACTGGTCCCAGAAAGTCAATATATAATTATTTTCTTTCTCAAGGAAAACTGTATTATTCCTGCTTCTCCCCATAAGTATATCTTAACTTGTTGGTACATCTGTATCTCAGTATTTTCTTTAATTCTTAAAAAGAATGTGGTTGGGATTGGAAAAAAGCAGATGTATGGTCTATGTGTATGCAGTAGAAAATGCATGAAATTGTGAGTATAGGTCATTTTTACTAATTGTTTGTAGAAAACTCTGAATTAAAGTGTAATTACTGAAATATGAATAGAGATTTTACATAAGTAATTAAAACAAAGTCTGTTTCTAGTAGTTTTCTTGGTAAAAAAAATCTGAAAATGGTTACTCAGAAGAATCAGCACTATAGATCGCTTTTGAGCAAGTTTCGCAACTAGAAATATCAGTTTCTAATATTATGTGAGAAAAAATGCAGAAATCTGAAAAGTTGCACTTATTTTATACCTCCTTTTCATTCGTTTGTTTTTCATATGCACTATAAAGCAGTTTAAGCTTAACTGATGAAGAGGTGTTCAGAAGAGGTTATGACTTGGCGTCTGTTTCAGGTCTTAGCAGCTTTCTCTCAGATATTTGAAAGGGATGAGTATTTACTTTTTCAGTTTTGCCCTCTCTTCTAGGGTCTTTTAGTTGCTGCTTTCACAAGTTACGTGCTTGCTGTTAAAATACTTTTCCTTCACACTTGCCAAGTTAGATGCTTGCCTGGGGCATTTGGCACGCAAACAGATAGTTACATATTGGTAATGGCAGTAGGTGCGGACGTGACTTTGCAGACTGAAGCAGCTGTGACAGAGGGGCTGCAATTTGACAAGGTTTTCTTTAAAGAACACACTTTTCGAAACAGATCAAGATTGTTAATTGAAGGGGCTTCTCTTTGGCGGGCTGGTTCAGGGGAGATGCACAACACAGAATAGCAAAGTAACTTTACAGTACACTTACCCCATCCTCCCATATTTGTGGTGGTGCATGCTCAGTTGCTGCTTGGCTGTTATCTTCTTTTCCCCTGCTATCTTTTTTCCTCCTCCTGCTTCCTTTTTTCACCTTTGTTTCTGCTCTTAATCATATCTTGCAGTCCTCTTCCCTGGCTTCATCTCATGTTTTTGCCTTTCAACTCTCAAGTTTGCATGTGTCTTCTTGGACTGGATCTACAGTAGATTTCAGTATGAAATGTTCAGTTACAGCACACATTGCTTTCATGCAAAACATCTCAATTGCAAATTTAAGTTAACCTAGCTGAAGAATAAACATGAGACTATATTAAAATTAGGAAGTTAGGAAAATATGAAGACTTGTATTTTTCTTGTTTTCTTCCTAATATTTTTTCACATATATATATATGTAAAACTTTGACAATCCAGAGTAGGATTTGTTAGGTTTAATTTTTAATTCCATTTTTAATTCACTTTTTTCATGGCATTGTTTTGTGTTAAGATTGTTACACTGCTGGCCGCATTATGAAAGCAGAAAGAAATTTAAATGAAGGCAGCTCAGATACAGTTGTGGTTAACTGGATGGTTCAGTCTATTATATTGCTACTTCCAGGCAGTACAAACTTTGCTCACCTGCTATGGATAAAACAGGTCCAAAATGGCAGCATGGCAGTATTTTGGAGGATTTCTACTTACTTGGAATTTAAGGGCATATACATTAAGATACATGAGCCATTCAGAAGGATGGAGGAGGGAGTTTGGTAGCTTACATTTCTTTTCAGTCTCACTGTAAACTTTTCTTCTGCTTGATTACTAGAAATTACCGAGATGCTGTTGTAAACAATCAGATTTAATGCGAATTGTGGTCTGTTTGGAGAGTGGTGAGCTGTCTCTGACAAATGATGAAAGGGTTGTTTGAGGGGTTGTGATTTTGTTTGCTTTGGTTGCTTTGCTTTGGTTTTGGTTTTGCATTTGTTTTTTGTAACTGTGGCATTTTAAATAGATACAAGTCACTTTATATTGATGTGGTTATTTTATTTCCGTTTCAGCTTATTTGATATGCTAAGATGATTGAATCTCTTCTTATTAAGACTTGCTAGATATGTGAACTAAAGCACTAGGTATATGTTTGGGGTTCTCATTAAATGATTTTAATTATTTCATTAGTGTGACTGCACTGATGAAAAGGTGTTAAGATTTCATCATCTTGCTCTTCTGCAGAGATCAGCTGAGGAAGGTTAATGTTGTTGGATTCCTGTGTTTGGAGATAACTAAAAAGTCATGTAGACCAGAATGCTTTGACTTTGCTTCTCTGCTTTACCAGTTTCTATCCAAATGCCTGCTGAAATCTAAATTAGGAGTTGAAAGACTTGTTCCTGAATTTCCTTTTCATTCCTGGAGTTGAGATACCTACAGGTATCTGAAAACTGTGTGCCAACACTACAGAATATAGAAATGCATACTTTGTCTACTTTTGAATGTAGGTGGACGCCTTTATGGCAGGCATAATTAGCAGTCTGTTTTGTGTGGGGATTACACTGTGCTCCCCTAGGTAGGAAACACAGTGTTCGGCATTTTTGGGTTTTCAAGTTTCCTTAAAATTTTCCTGTATCCCTATATTTCATTTGAGGGAAATGCATGGTTGGTGAACAAAGGGGGAATCTAGTCGGGGAGGCTGGGGAGTCAGGACTGCATGGAGTGCTGTGTGTAGGGTACAGCATCTGCTTGGAGTAGCTGGAGTGTGTGCCCTGGAACTAGGACTGGGGGATGTACCACAGAGCACTGCTCAAAAGGCTGCCCTGCTGATCTGCAGCTTCTAGTGTGGGTTGCTGAAAGAATATAACTGCTTATGGATGGATAGCTCTTGATGATTGCTATCAGGGTCATTTAGTAGAAAACCCTGAATAGTGTGGCTGAATAAGAGAAGGTCTTTCTTCCTGAGAATTGCATGAATGAAACCTTGTCGGCTGATTTAATACATGCCTGTTTAACTAACTCAAGATTTTGGTGTTCCAGACACTTGGAAGCTCTAAGAACTTTATTGACTGGCACAGTCAAGTAGGGCTTCAAAACAGTTAGCTGTCACACAGAGTATTTTCCTAAGAATTTGTATTTCCTTGGAGAGGAAGAATTTAAAGGAAATTACTTCAGACTAATGTATTTTATAGTGGAAAGAAATTAATATCTTGGTGTTAGCTTTTTTCTTTTTCCAGTTCCTTATAAATCTCCCTCTCCATTTTTCAGTCTCCTTTCCCCTGGCAGAGAGAGCCATAGTTCAAAATACACATTATTGACTGGGAAGATCATCAAGTTGGAATGAAATTCCTCTTGACTTGATGCTAATCAGTTTATCATTGATTATTTTAATGTGCTTTTTATGGTTCAAGTGGGTTAATCAGCTCATCATACTAAGAAAACTGAAGCTAGAAAGTATTTTAAATAGAAACCACTCAACAGAAGAATTCCATGGTTAATAATTCTGAAATATGTTTATGTATAGCAAAGATAAGAGTCACTATAGAGATCTCTTCTATCACCTGTGAACATGAGTAGTTAGATATTTCTTACTCAAATTGTGTATCATAGTTTATTAGCAGAATTTCATCAGTGGCAGCATCAGAACTTAAGGCAAGAAGAAATCAGGCCGTAATAATGCATAATGAAGAGAACAATCACATCATGCGCTCCAAATTCAGTGACTGATAATTCATACACAGCTTTTGCTTGCATTTAGTTATCATATGATACCTCTTTTGCCTCTCAGAGCCTTGCCTGTGCAAGAATCGTCTTTTGGACCTCCTTAAAGGCTTAGTTTTACCCAAATGAAAGGTCATAGAGCAGACAATCTCTTCCACAAAACAAATCAACAACAACAACGAGGAAACCACAACTAATTTTTGCAGCAAGGAACTAGAATATCATTCAAGGTTTTTTCCTAGAAAGTATATTTAAAAACACAGAAATATATAGGATCTCCTCTGTATTTTTTTATCACCTACAGGAAAATGTTGGTGTTCCCTTCAGTCTGAACAGCCAAGGGACAGCAGTTGATCCAGAAGATAAATCTTGTTTAATGGTCCTCTAAGGCTTTTTGTTATAACATTTAGCTTAAAAGATCCTTTTATGCTAAAGGGATGGTTACATCTCTCTACTCATATGTAGAATTATTATTCATGTGTAGAATAATAGAATGCTAAAATTTGTGCTAATGAGTGAGAATGCAGAAATGAAATTACTGGATACAATTGGATTTTTCTGATTGCTTTTGATAAATTTTTAAGCATACAGGTTCCAGTGTAGCTTTCCCCTTTTCTTGTTGTAAAGTCAGTGTCTTAATAACCACATAGGCCAGGCTGTCTCAAGATAAGTAATGTATTGTCCTGGTGACTGTTCTGTCAAAAGTTTATACTACTACAGAGGAGAGCACAGATTACAACCAGATTAAAATGTTAAGTGTCATTGTTGAAGTATACCCTATAACAGCAAATTGTTAAGCATTTACCTGTAAAACAATATGCTACTAGTCATCAGGGTTTTTTTACTCTTTACAAAGCTAAAAGTACTTTGATACTTGTTACTGCAGTACAGTCACTTGGATATCACCTGTTCTTCAAGTCCTGGGATATTCGTCTGAAATTTCCTTCTTCTGTTCATTTCATCAATTCCTTTCTAATAAGTATCAATTTTGAGACCTCTCCTTCTGAATGTTCAGTTTGTGTCCGTTTTCCGCCTGTGTTCTCTGGATTTGCTTTTGCAAAATGAAGGAGTTTTGTCTTTCAGAGCGGGAAGGTCACAGGAAGTGAATCAGGAGGTGTCATTGATCTTACACTGGATGAAGAGGATGATAATTCTTCTCCAGGTAGGCGGAAGATATTTTGCTAACTGCAGGGGTAACTGAGCTACAAGTATTATTTCATCACATGAATGACAGAAAGTAATAAACTTATGTTTCTGCTTATAGTGTATTTTTTCCTTGGTGTTTCAGTTAAATACAACTGTTGTTAAAAAAATTGATAGGTGTTAAATAAAAGGAATTTTACGCATAGTCTGTGAGATTTTTACCTTTCCCTTAATTTAAGTATTGTTGCTATCTATTCTTAAATCTGTTAGGCTTGGAGAGTAATTTGAGGCATTTGAGTTCTTGATAATATTTTAGCAAGTTCTTCTAGATGTATTTCTTTTTTCTCTTTATTGATTAGTTAAAGACCATTTAATTCTACAATTGGTATTCAGGCATTAGATTACTACAGCTTCTAATCTTTTGTTTAACTAAAACGCTTTGTTGCAAGGGTTTAAAGACCAAATGCAAATCTGTTGTTTGCTTTAGAACTGTATGCCAAGATCAGAGTAAATATAGTTGTGCTCTTATATCCTTTGGCAGTTTGGATGCACTTCATCTTATAAAAGAATACCTTTCTTTTTTTATAAGTCTTGGGTAAGTTTAGGCAGATCTAATTATAGCTAGCGTTGGATTAGTGAAGAATTATAGTACTTCAGAGAAGAAATAAGAGTCTGTGCTTAGACCATGTATTGTGCTGCCATCTTCATTGAAAAAAAACTATATTTCTGCTATTGGAGATAATATTTTCTTTCTGCGTGGTCCCTAAATGCATGTCCCTGCACTGCATTCTGAAGTCCAGCCACCAAGAGGTTTGATTCCTCTGGACAACCTCAGTAGCTCTTTCTCCAGCTAGTGCATTCAGGTTCTACACAAACATTCTTAATAGCTTAAATTGCTTTATTTGTATTACACAAATGTAGAAAATCATATTGGCATGGGGTAGCATTTCTTTCAGTGAGGAAGAAATCATAGCCATAGAATGGTTTGGGTTGGAAAGGACCTTAAAGATCATCTCATTCCAACCCCCCTGCCATGGGCATGAACACCTTCCACTAGACCAGGTTGTTCAGAGCCCCATCCAGCCTGACCTTGAACACTTCCATGTGATGTTATCACCAAAAGTGGAGTGCATGTGGTATACAAGTATTAGGGAAGCATGATGTAATTCAGATAGCTGACCATCTGGTTCTTTTATCAGTAGAGAATATGTGGTGCACGCTGAATCGAGTATGAGCCAACAGTGTGTTCTCATTTCAATTTAAGTAATTACTCCTCCCATATTGACACTGGTGGGACCACAGCTGAAATACAGTGTCCAGTTTTGACTCCCCCTTCCTTGAGCTCAGAAGAGTTGTGGTAGCACTGAGAGGGACTCACAGATGGTGTCAGGGTGGTGGGGGCCTGAAGTGTATTACCTGTGAGAAGAGATCAACAGACATGGCGTGTTTGGCAAAGAGCAAAGCAAAAGACAACGTAATAGTAGCCTACAACCATATGGAGGATCATTACAAAGATGATGGAGCACAACTTCTCAGCAGAGCCATGAACTACAAGTTCAGGAGGTTCAAGCTTAGCTTGAGGGGAAAACAAATCACCGTAGTGCAGCACAGAGCGATGGTAGAAGCTCCACTCTCAAAATGTTTTTAGGTTTCAGCAGGGCAAAACCACAAGCCCTGTGAATTAGTGTTGGTGACAGTCCAGCTTCAAGAAGAAATTGGACTACATGGCCACCAGAGGTCATTTTCAGCCAGGATTTTGAATTGCTGAGTGGCAGAATAGCTCAGGCAATCAAGTTTTTACCACTGTCATCTCTTCTGAGTGTTAGTTCTCAAAAAGATAAAAAAGATGGTTGCCCTGGGATTGTGCAAGCCTGTCAGATAAGGTTAAGCTTCCCAGTCCTGCTTTAACATTCTATAAAAAACACCGAGCAGATAGAGCTAAATGGATTTATGGTATGGTTTAAAGTAGTATGTCACAGTATTGTAGTGTATTTCAGCTAATCTTTTTCTATCAAAAGTAACATTTTCCAGAGAGTTTTTCTCTCCCTGATTGCATTAAGTAGATGTTCACCTCACAATTGCCATAAAAAAATCAACACTGTGGTTGCATGTAAGATGCTTCTCTGGGTAGGAGTGCTACGGAGTTGTAGCTCAATTACAGTGTAGTAACTTAACTCTTCCTCAGTTTCTTTGTTGGGGCTCGAGCCTATATCTTAAAAATTTCTCCAGTGGGATATTCAGAGATTCTTTCCCCTTAGTTGTCACATTTTAGAAAACTGTCCTTCCATTAGGAGGAAGGTTAGTGGGGTACTTCCAGGCTGGGTTAGTTCCTGTGAGTCTCTTCACTGCAAAGCAGAAGCTAGACTCTTACCGATAGTCTGAAGCCGCGCAGATTAGTTCATGTTTAGAGTTTATGTGAGGAGTCAGTATTTTTTACATAAGCTGTAGAAACACAGGAACCAAAACCCTAGTAAAAGCTTGAGTTTCACAATGCAGTGAGAACAGATCACTAGGATTTTTGAGTAAGTTTCTTGGGAATGTGTTCTGATAATAATCAGGTTAGAGGAAGAGTACACTTCTGACAGCTTTTGCATAACCATATATATCTGTATACCTTTGGCTAAATGTTTTTTTCCACTGCACTTTGTTTACAGCAAATGTGGAGCAAGTTCTATGTTGTTCTAGATTTATTGGTACACAACCTCAAAACAGAAAATACCTAAAGCATTATGGTGTTTTCTGCAGGAATATTAGTTCAGTATTAATTCAAGTAGAAGAGCAACACTTACATAGTGTTCTTGGGAACACTCAGATCCTGATTATTTTCTTTAAAGCATTGTCACCCACATATAAAGTAAACCTAATTAAATACCTTGTAAAAGGTATTTAAATAGATATTAATATCTACTAATATCTAATAAAACCTGATGTGTGCAAAAATTGTTAATGAAAATGTTGTGTAACCTTCAAGAAACCATGTTAATAATTTCTGTTCAGAACAATTGTCAACCTTTCATCAGAGTAACCTGGATACTTTTCTGTCTGCAAGTACTTGTATTTTGGACCTTGCTGTCCTTTTTATAAAATATTTGTATAGCACATGGCATCAAATTATTTTATAAGAACATTAAAACAATAGATTAAAGTGGCTTTGTGATCTAAGAAAGATATCTTCCACTTTATTTTGTAGGAAAAATTATTAAATACATAGTATCGGGGGTTTATTTTATAAGGTGTTTTATCTGATTAACAAATCTGTAGTTTCCTGGATGCTTTTTATTTTCTTATTCTTGAACATGGGTATGGCATGTTTGCTGTTTCTAATCCCACTATGCCGGTTATGAATTAGTACAGTGTTTAAAACTCCTTCGTGCTATAACTGCAGTGTTGTAGGCCCAGTTTCTGACGTGGAAATTAGCCCCTTTTCCATTTTGTGTATTAGATTAGGAGTTTTGCTTACACCTTCAGTAGTAATGATTTCCATATTATGCTCATTTCCATAAATCAGATTTTTCCATCTCCTGTACGTCCATGTTTGTTATGAATATGATGCTGTGTTCATTTAATATTGGAACTGTTTCTTAATTACTTTTAATCTTAGTTCTGTGCTTACTATGCACCAAGTCTTCCTGTTTTCCTTGCTGTTTTTTTTATTTACATAGCCTTTGCCATTTGTTTCCATTTATTTAGCAAAGTCTAGATGGTTATCTTTCATCGTTTCCTGTGGCTCGTGCAATCCTGACCTAGTTTCCAGCGGCTGGAATGTCAGCAGGGTTCTTGATTTGTCAAGGATAAATGAACTTGCTCTGTGTGAGATTAAAAACAAAAGTAAAACTGAAAAAGCTCTCACATTTGTCCAGACTGACATTTTCCTAGGAAAAAAACCTACATTTTTACAGCAGTACTGTGTCTGGGATTTTACTTGTTGGATTATAAGCACATCTTCTAAGTCATGACTAAGAATGCACCGATGTCACTTGAATTATTCAGTGGTAGTTGAAATGTGCATCAGTCTGTAAATATTAAAAGTAAACAGATGTGTGCATCTCTGTATGAATCTCTTCAGAATCAAGCAATTTGAACACTGGGACATTTCTCTTCCCAAAAGAAGCTTGAACCAATCACAAGGCCTCTTAGTTGATGAAAGAGCAAGAAACATCTCACCTTCTGTTTTCAAAATGAGCATCCCTTTACTGCTCCTTTTATAGACTTTGAAAAAAGAAAGAAAATTGTATTTTGATCACATGGCTTCAGCAAAGTAACTTGGCTCTGGAGTCTACAGAAAGGTCTACAATTCATACTGTTTTATTTTTGAGGTCTTGAATTTGGGGATATGATTTAGGGGTGATTATGGCAGTGCTGGGTTGACAGTTAGACTAGATGGTCTTGAAGGTCTCTTCCAACCTTGATGATTTTGTGATTCTGTAATTGCCTTTCATAGAATCCTATAGCAGTTTCTGAAGGGTACTGCTACTTAAAGCTGTTAGTAGCTAGTGTTAAAGGCAGCTCACTGAGACCATCAAAATTGTCTCAAACCGCTAAAAACCACAAAATTTTGAGCTGTGCTGCCATTAACCCTGTTCTTAGTGTTTGAAATCTAGTTGGTATACTTAATTGCAAGTTTCAAAAAGGTGTTCTTCACTATATTGTTTTCTCAAGAGTAAAATGAGTATTAACGTATTTTTATATTACATGCTCTTTTACTAAATTAGTGGCTGCTGCATGTACAATTAGGGCAAATCTTTTTTGAATGAGTGCCCTTAAAACCTACTCATTTATCTTGTGCTTTTTAGCTCTTGATGGTGTCTTCTCTGCCCACTGTTAAACTCTGATCTAGTTGAACTATCCAGGCAAAAGCTTCTCAGTTCTTCTTTATTCAGCTTACGCAGAGGCTTGATTAGATATGGACTTGCACCCTAATGAATATTTTATGTTGTCACAAATAAACTAAAGGAGGAAAAAATGTTGCTGTAGTAAACTACAGATACAGACACTATTTGTCACTTCTCACAAGTCAGTAAGTCACACTGAGGACAATGTCAATGTGAGAAAACAAATTTTCTTTATAAAGTTTTCTACAAATAATAAAGTGATTCCCCTTTTCAAGCAAATAGCATGAAAATTCAAAACAGCAACAAACAGGACTGACTAACAGATTGAACGAACGAAAGAGTCAGCAAATAACAAAAAGATATAAGCATCAAAGGTAGACAAGAACTTTTAAAAGGTTTAGGATATCTTTTTTTTTTAACAGAAACTTTTAAAGACTGGCACAGTGTTCCATTACATTCAGGTTTCCAAATTGCACTGAAATATGCAGACTTCATGATGATAGGATAGAACATTATGGAGTGAGGTGGGGGGAGATTACGATGATGAAAGTGAGGGAGGAGAGTTGAATGAATTTTCTGCAGATTTGTTTGCAGAATGAAAAGGTCAAAGAAATGTCATACTCAGAAATATATTCACAAATCTGTAAATGGGGACAGGGGAAAGAGATTTTGAAAGTCTGTGACGTTTAAAATTCTGATTCAGAAATTAAAATTTCTATTTGCTATTGTCTATAACTTTATTTTATTTTAAAGCAGATGGCAAGAAGCAGAAGCAGAACCAGACACCAGTTACAGGACTGAGCGTACCCACGCAGCCCTTGGCTCGGCCCTTGCAGCCCAATTTGCCGCCTTTGCAGCCAAACCCTGTGCAGCAGACAGGTGTGCCGACCAGTGGGCCTTCCCAGACCGCTATACACGTATTACCTACAGGTGACTTCATCTTACTTCATCACAGTGTGAATACAGGGGCTGATTTTTTGTTAGACTTGACTCTTGTGTGTTCTACATTGTGCTAATCTTTTCAAGTGAATATTCAGAATGTCTCGGTCACTTCTTAATCTTTCATTCTGGTCAGTTTCCCATAACTTTTTTTTTTTTCCCAAAAAAAATTTTTGAAGTAAAAGGGGAAAATAGTATTACTGGTTTGGAAAGAATTCAGGATCAAATTAATTCCATGGGGAGGAAGAAATCCTACTAAGGGTGGTCACGGAAGTTATTAAATATCCTGTTGTTTGTAAAAGTGAAGTAGAAAAAACCTGTAATAGCTGCCTTATACAAGTAATGGGGAAAAAATATTATCAACATCACTCCTATGTCTGTCCCTGTGCACTTGGCAGTTAATCCTTTTGGCAGAGTGAGCGGCAAGGCTGGCATTGAAGTTCAATCCCTAGATGAATATTATTTTGTCTGTAGTGTGATTAAGTTTTTCCCCTTTCTTTCTAACATAAAGAAACATAGATCCTCTTTTTTTTTTTTCCCTTATTTTACTCTATTTTGCTGTATATGGTTGTTGAAGATTAGTTGGTGCCGAAATTGTCTTTTGACTGATCTGTTCTGCAGGCTCTTTGGTGGTGGGTTTTAGATTCTCCACCGCTGTCCTTACATTCAGGACCTTTGGGAGCAGGGGAGGTATAATATTTATCTTTTCTGTTAGAAATTTGTATATATATTGACATTAACATTTCAGGTGAAAATACTGTATGTTTAGACTGTTTTCACTTTTCTTGCATTATCAAAATCAAATAGAATTTCACAGAGCGAGTTTTTCTTTTACATGGCTCAGATGAGTCAGTTTTCCAAAGAAGATGTGTACTCTGGAATAGGCATATAGCTTCATGTCATGGAATTCGATTCCAGGGTCTGTCTGTCTTTTTTCAGCTCCGACAACAGTGAATGTAACTCATCGGCCAGTGACTCAAACTGCTCCAAAGCTTCCTATACCAAGAACCCCTGCTAACCATCAGGTGGTCTATACCACTATTCCTGCACCACCAGCTCAGAATTCCATAAGAGGAGCTGTCATGACAAATCCAGGTTTAAGGCCAGTCAACCCGCAGGCTGGAGGTAGGGGATGATTCCTTCCATGCACTTCTTACCGTGACACTACCTCATGGATGTGGGATTTCGTTTTTTGGTTTGGGTTTGCTGTTTGGTCTCTTTACAATACTAGTCCAAGTTACAGAGGTTAAGGGGTTTTTTCCAGGTTACAGACTTGAGAAAAATCTTAGGCTACTAAGAAATTCCACCTGCAGCTATGTAAATAAAGAAAAACTGTATTTAAGTCATCTCAGGCACTAGCTCTGCCAATTAAAGCATCTCTGGATGACATACAGAATACTTTACAAGGTAGCAGAAGGTAATGTGATTGGCACCATGTTCCATGGAAAGATGGAGACCATTCTTGTATTATGGTATAAGATTAAAACATATTTATATGTAGTAAATCATGTTTGATTTCCTGTATAAAAGTCACATTTCTCTCAGACATCTTAATATAATTCCTTACAAATCTCTATGTCCTGTGCCCAGCTGTCTCAGTTTAATGAGACTGAAGTGTTTGCTACAAAGGATGAGTTATGAGGAAGACCAAACTCCTCCCTCTAAGCAATTGTAAATCCAAAATTAAGAGGCTCCAGTTGAGGAAATATGGAGAAAGAAAAGATAACAGCCCTTTATTAAAGGATATATGTGTATAGGCAGCACAACAAAAGAACAAAAAAAAGCCAAACAACAATCCTGCACCCAGAGTTCCCACCAAAAACAGTTCAGTACTTTTTGCCTTTTGGCACAATTCTAACCACTGTCAGCAGGGGACGATGTTGGATCACTGGAGGGGCAGAGCCTGCGGTGCTCTGTGTTGGTCGGCAGGGGGCGGGTTATATCAAGGCTTCATATTTGCATACTGGGTAGAGAGTTTTCACATATTATTAACAAAAAAAGCAATAATGTTTCTTGATTCCTTTTAGGTATCATGAGTTTCCAGTGTTTGGTTCATTCTACCTTCTTCACTGTCTTTGTTATGCAGCTTTCAGAAATGGTGCTACTGATGTATATTGGTTTATATTATCATTGCAACAGTCTTTAGTGTGAGTAGATGCTTCCAGAGTAAGATCTCTACACCTTGTCTTTGAAAGACTGACTGTGAGAACCCATCCAAAGTGTTTTGCAAATTGCAGTTTTGTCCTTCTGCCTCAACTGAGTACTATGCCTAGAAATAATGCTACATTTGTACTTATTAAGGCGTTTCTGACCATCTTCAGATTATTGTAATTTCCTGAGACAGAACCACAGTCATACTAAACCAGTATACCTGACAGGATTCTCATAGATGAGAAATAGCCAGCTCAGGTGACTGTCTATCCTACAGGAGTTTGCACAGCTTCATCAGCTTCTTAGATAGATGCGCCAATACGAAAAAGATGTGAAGCATCTACCTAGTGTTAAATGCTATTATTATAAAGTGCTAAGATTTAGCACTCTGAACTCCCTGCCTCAGAGTTGCAGATCATAGACTTCTGACACTCATCCCCTGTGATTGTAGCTTGGTGAGTGTTTATATAGAGAAGAAATTGCCATTCAATAGCTGTGGTTTCCTGATATGTGTTGCTCTCTGAGCTTATCTTCTGGAATATTAGAACGCTTCCATCTCACAGAGGTGTGGAACTCTAGGGGGTGGTAGAGATTGCCCTGAAACTTGTATTTCTAGATGGAAATGGAGGGACACTCTAGGCAACCCGCAACAATGAGCAAAAGCTTTGAGTTCACAGAACATACATGTTCCAACAGTGAATAGATAAAAGTGTTACTTAAGAGAATTAAATGTAGTATAAAATGAATGAAAACTTGGTAGCTTGCAAGAGTTTTGGATATTATGTATAAGGCTATAAAACTGCCTAGTTTATTTCTGCCAATCAGGTCAATTTGCTGTGGGAATGAATGAAATGGTGATGCCTGTGAGTAATATCCATCATGGTGTCTGTTCTGTGAGGGAGGACAAGCAGCTTGGACTGTGACTTACCTTTTTTGTTTTCAGTGCCACCCATAGCACAGCTTTGTGAGTGGATATCATTCTGCTGCAGCAGCATTTATCTTTTCTTTTCTGAATCTCAAAGTGATGTTTTTCTTTCCATACTTAAGCTCCCTATATCTCCCCCCCTTCCCCTCCCCACCCATTTCTTTCATGCTACAAATTATTAAAGCGACATTCTGCCCCCTCTGCAAACATAAATACTTGCTCTCTTCTCACTTTTACAGCTTCAGGGGATGGGAGGTAATACTATTGTTAGGCAGCACTTCATCAGTCTGCTGGAAGCTTGAGGAGAGTGTGTCTGTCTGAAATTTGGTTTCATCCAGCTGAACCACGGAGTTGGTCTTCCAATGTTCTGTTTAGCTGATTGTAATTATTGAATACTCAAAAGTATCCATTGTGCTTCTTACAGGTATGGCAGTGCGAATGCCTCAGACAACCTATGTGGTGAACAACGGGCTGACTCTCGGGTCTGGAGCACCTCAGCTGACAGTGCATCATCGACCGCCGCAAGCGCATGCTGTGAGTGGTGCCTTTGAAATTACTGGATGCAATTTACAGGCCTGTCTCTGCATTAGTACCTCTCAGATTGCTTCTTAGCATGAACTGCAGAATAGTGATGTGCCTTCTAGACACTTTTTTAGCCAGTTTACATGCACAGCACCACCCAATCGCCTACAGCAACTTCTGCCCAGAATAGTAAAAGCTGTGCAACCCGTTAGTTTACCCTGGCCTTCTCCAAATCACCAGCAGTGCATATTGAAAAATAGTACATGAATTGTCTGCACGGACTTGTGGAGTCAAGGGTACAAAAGAACTGCTACTAAAAAACATTTAGTCATGGTTTGGCTATGAATTGGCTCACAAGCTTTTCAGTACAGCTGTTTGCAAAACTGAGGAAACAGAACAACATGCAAACGAGATCCCCAAGGTTGCCAATTCCCATATTTCAGAGGGGTTTTTTTAATCACTGTTGGGCATGATTACTTCTGCATTGACTCAAACCCCTTTTTGTAAGTATTTGAGAATTTTCTCTGACTCATTTCATTTCAAATATGTTGCCTGCACACTCACTGTTGGGCAGTTGCATTACTTATGGTGTCCTGAAATGGTAAATATATTATCAAGAAGGTGGCTTACCATTCTTTCAGTCTAAACACCATTCAACTTCATGCATTCTTCAGTGACAAATAATGAGACTAAATCCAGCCAATATCACAGAGAACACTTAAGATGCCAAAATCTACCCCAGATTCCAACCTGAAAGATCCTAGGCTTGAAAAAAATAACAAAATTTCATACTTATTGTAACCATGTTCCTAAATGCATCTTAACTAACATAAACAAGAGACCTAGGGCTGGTTTTGCAGTATAAAAAAGAAATATCACTGGAAAGAAATATTTTTGCCCTTATTTCAAAATTTTCTGGAAACTGAGGCTGAGCTTTTGTGGTGAATTTAAGGGATAAAATCCATGTAGCACCATTAACCTTTCTTCTGTTGGTGACTGAAAACCTGTCTGTTGAAAAGATGATGAGATGTCAGCTTAATGCACTGCCTGGGGTGTTTTGGGTAATGTGGGAACAGCAGCTCAAACGTAGATTGGCTCAAAGTCATTGTGAACCTGCCTGCTCAGTTATGATAAAGAGCACAGTTTTCACTCCATCCCCTCTTGGCTGGGAAGCAAAGAGGATATAGGGAAATAACTGCAGCAATGATCAGTTGTAGAGCTAGGGATTTATATGTAAATAACCTAAGAATTTATGGCATCCTTGGTCCCACCCCTTCTCAACATTTTCTGCTGCTCCCTTGCCTCTGCACACAGGACTGATAGTTGTGGTGGCTGGATGATTGCAGGCTCATTTGCTTCCAGTTACCTGGGGAATGATGAATTAAGGCTCCTTCCAACTGCTGTAAACTCTGACCTTTCCCTTGTTGCCCTTATGCTGCTTAGGAGCCACCACGCCCTGTACATCCTGCCCCACTTCCAGAGGCACCACAGCCACCACGTCTGCCCCCTGAAGCTGCCAACACTTCTCCGCCTCAAAAGCCACAGCTGAAGCTGGCACGGGTACAGAGCCAGAATGGAATTGTGCTGTCATGGAGTGTCATGGAGGTGGACCGGAGCTGTGCCAATGTGGACAGTTACCATCTCTACGCCTACCATGAGGACCCAAGTGCCACTATGCCCTCCCAGTGGAAGAAGATCGGGGAAGTGAAGGCCCTCCCTCTCCCTATGGCATGCACTCTTACACAGTTCGTGTCTGGCAGCAAATACTACTTTGCAGTGCGGGCTAAGGACATCTATGGACGCTTTGGACCGTTCTGTGACCCCCAGTCCACAGATGTGATCTCTTCTCAGAGCAGTTAAACAGAGATCTTTGGAGCCTTTAAACCTGCCCTGGTACCAAGAATTACCCCAGTTTTGGGGGGAGTTGATCCCATGCATGTAATTCACTTTTAAATCCACTCTCTGCAGAATTATTTTAGACAGTTGTGTGATACACTACATGCATTCAGAACCAAAAGAAAAATAAAGTGTCACCTGCAGCAAGAGATCCTGTTTTTTCTGAATAGTTCATGTCATGGGCCATTTGAAACTTTCATTTTCGCTTCCATGACAGCTGTTCCATATAGATACCTACGTACCCTTTATCCAAGGGCATCCTGAATGCCTGGGATTCTGCTTCTGAGTGGGAACAAAATAGTAAATTACAGTTTGTCTGAAGCAAAACACACACATTTGTGCTGGAAGATTGAGTGGTCTGGTCTTACTTTACAAACTGGAATGAACTCTCTGAGGGGAGGGAAGGGAACTTCTAGTCTGGCCAGGAACCCATATGGATGTAAATTTGGAGGTGGTGGGGGGAAAAAAAAGTCACCCCACAACCTCTTACCTCTTATAAATAAGAATGCTCCTCTACTTTCACCATCCTCCCCCACCTGCCCTGGGAGCATTCCCAGGTCATATCTGACAGTGAATTGTAGAGCTGCATTCACACCTCTCTAGTTCAGACAGTTTCTCTGCCCCTCCCCTCATACATCCAGCCCTACTTTTTAGATTTATTTTGTGCCTTAAAGAATAATTTCAAAAATAAAATGTAGCCAGATACCTTGTGGTGTTCTTTTATTTGCTTGGAGTTATTTTTCCCTTTATCCTTCTAGTCTTTCACTAGTGCTTTTCATTTTCCAGGCCTGCAGTAATTATTATTTCTGTTAAGACCAGGAAGTGTAACATCTGCTGATGCTGAACTCATTTTTTATCTGCATTCTATCTGAGTATCACTCAACCCTTTCCTCACTGTAATTCTTGAGCAGTTGTTTTTGTCCTCTCAAGAATATTACAGTATACAGACAGTATTTTCCACCCGAGCCTTTCCCTGTTCTTTTGGGAAAGCTGTATGCTGCAATTCAGCCAAAGAAGAAACCTCTGTGGTGTGGCACTCTGAAAGCTTCTGCCTGTTGGCACTCAGTTTGGATGTTCAGTGAGTACGGAAAGAGAAGTTGGCTTCCCAGTTGTCTTCTCTCTCTCAGCACCTGCCTGCCTCTGCAGAAAGCCAGCACAGCCAAAGGAGTTTGGAAACTATTTTAGACACTGGCCTAAACCTTGTGAGTAATTGCAAATGTTAGTAGATGCTTTCATGATGCTTCTGAGCTGAGAAAAGAAAATTGGTGCATCTGCCCCGCTGTCGTTGACATGTTGAACTTGCTGTTTGCAGAGCCAAGTTGTAACTCACCTGGACAAGAAAGTGTATGTAAGGTTTTGATTTTGGCAATTTTCAGTTGCATTCCTGCCCAACAAAACCAAACAGTGAGTTTAGAGGGGAAAGATTCTTTTTTTTAATCCATCGTATAGCAAAGGTGCAGAATATAATATTTTTTCATTTTGATGCCCTTTTTCTTAAAACCAACATTTTGAAGTGTAAAGCAATGTTGAAAAAGTGTCAGAAAAATTAAATCCCAAAACAGGACTGGTGAAATATACTATGAGATTATGGGTTCTTTAGTTATGTTCCTTTTGAGAACTTTTAACACTGAAAGAAATGTCATTGTATACTTTTGTCTGGTTTACTGCACTCCATGTAGCTGGGATTGTCACTTCTGTCAAGTGAGCAACAGCTATTCTCGGTATGGAAACTTGCATTTAAAGTATAGCGGTTCTGTTGATTTGGGAAACAAAAAATTCTGCTAAATCCAAGTATCATCAGAGAAGGTTCACACCAACTCTCATGTAGGAATGATTTTCTCTGAACTACAGCTCTCCCTGTATTTCTGGTGCCAATAATCAAAAATGCCTTGAATTTTACTATGTTTAATTAATTTTTTGTCTGCCTATTTCAAGGAATAATTACTTAATAATGCATTCAGTCTATTTAGTCTAAAGTGGGGTTCTTATAAAGCCAGTTCTGTAGTAGAGGTTAGAGCAGTTCTTTCCAGTTGATGGCTGTCAAGTCCTGCTTGGGCAATTTTTTTTAATGTGTCTTTGAGGTTGTACCAAAGAGCCCTTGGCCATATCAGTACAATGAAGTTTTACAGTTTTAAAATTAGACTACAGCCTGGAATTTATGCATTTATTTGTGATTCCAGCCCAAACAATAAATGAGCTTTTCTATAGTTTGTGCTTGCATTTAGATCTTGTTTTTAGGTTTGTCTTGTTTTGGAAAGGCAGGGGGTGCGGGCCCTGCGTTAGAATTTTTTCTTTCCTTCAGTGAGGTATTATTAGGGATGGTCTGGCATTCTATTTGGAGGTTTTGCAGGTTGCATCCTTAGAGAAAGAAGACTCACCTTTATTTACTCCAGATGTAGTTCTTCACTGAACTGATTGTGAAAACTGGCTTCTGGCTTAACAGACCCCTTATGCTACCAACACGGGTATTGCTGAGTTCCTTACCTCATGGCACTTAGCCCATGTGGTGGAGTGGCTGGTTATTTTATTATCCTTTACCTCCTAGAAAGAATAAAGCTACTGAGAAGCTAAATTTCTGCTAGCAACAAACAATCAGAAATAATTTGTTTCATTTATTAGCATTTATTTGGAAGTATTACCAGAATATTCAGGAACACTCATTACAGGTCTGTTACTACTGTGTCTCCAGACTGGTCTCTTCATTAGCGTCAATTGCTTGAGCCTTCCAGTAATCCACTTTTAAATATGCTAAAAAGCTGTATATGGCTTTTAAGTGGAAGAGTTGGTTTTAGTTTCTTCTCTGCACTTGATGCAAGGTTTTCCATCTGACTTTCAGTAGCCTGGTATAAAGTTGTTCCTGACTGTGCGTTTTGCTGCTGCCTCTGGGTACACAACATTTCCGCAGTACTGCCCTGGATTTAGTTTCCCATGTTTTAGCAAACACGGCACTGATTCTGCAGCTGTGTTTTCCACCATTATTTACTTTCTGGTGTGGTTTAGGTTTTGGTTGTGTGTCACAACAGTCTCTCAATGTCCAGGCTGAATGTAATTTGAGTTAGTCCATCTACTTGTAGAGGAGCCCTGCTGTGCAGTGCTGATGGCAAAATGCCATTCCTGTCCACTGCATTTCTCCTAGTTGCAGCTTCATTGGCCTCTTTTATTTTGCTCTATGTCCAAAAAAGCTTTATTGCATACAAAAACTAAAGCCGTGGAGGGGGCAGACTGCAAGTGTAGCATCTGTACTGCGCCTGCAGTGGCAGCTTCAGAAAGCACAAGGGTGCAGAGGCAAGTTCCCCTCAGCCTGTAATTAATTCTACCTGTAATTATTTCCATGCTCTGAGCAGCTTCCCTAGGAGTAGCAGTTGGGCTTAGACTTTGCTCCTTTGAATTATTTGTACTACCTTTGGCCATGTTAGATCACTGAGCACAAGCACTGAGACACTCGCCCATTCCCAAGGTTTTTAGCACTAGGCTGGAAACACCTGTGGTGTTTTCCCTGTAAAATTAAGGGGTCTTACCCTGCTTCCTTTGAAAACTAAGGCAAAACCCCTTGTGCCTTCACTGGGAGCATGATTGGACCAAGTAGTAGAATCTGAACACCATTTTGTACTGTAACAAAAACAGTCACTTCAGCCGACCCTTCATGCTGTTTGTCTTAAATGTCCAATAAATTAAAATCTGTATTGTATGTAGGAATGAGTCATGTTTGTTGCTGCTCCCTAAACAGCCATTCCCCAGGATGAGTATTGCATACACTGTAAAAAATCAAGCTGTGATTCTGCCTTCTTATAAACTCTTTTGAGTATTTTCCTTTAGTCAAAAATACCTATGCAGATATTTTAAATAGAAGCTTGATATATTAAATATATATTTTTTTAGTTTTGCTGATTTGGGTTGGGCTGGGCATTGTATGAAAACACTGGAGGGAGAGGAGTTCAAATGACACTGAGCCAGCCCTGCTACCCAAGTCTGTATTCCCTTAAAAACATCTTCTGAGGGGAGAAGGAAAATAATAAGGATAGCTAGGAGAAAGCAAATGAATGATTTTTCCTTTTCATTCCTTTTAAGTTAAAAATGCATCTTTATTTCTTATCATCATTATGCAGGCTGAGTATTCTTTTCTTCTCTTCTATATACATATGCATATATATATACATCTATATATATTTGAAGTGCTGTCTTAATGTAGTTGTAAATAAGATAACTGGGTAGTAGCTGTTTGGGGAGTCCTCTTCAGCTTTAGTAATTTATTGACTATTGGGAGTCAAACATGCAAAATCCTTTTTTGGGAAACTCCACATCTGATTTCTTGTTCTGTTTTGCAGCTGGACTTGTAAATACAAAAAAAACTAATTTAATGTCCAATTTAAACTGGGCAGTTGCCAGCTCTCTCCATATTGTAGATTAGTGTGTGTCTGTATGAATTGTAGTGGAGTTTTGTCTGACAAGCCTGAAATTTATACTTTGAAATAAACTTTTGGGTTTTTAACATTTTGAGTCATCTGTGCTTAGTTCCTGACACCTCAGGAGACAACTCTCAAAAAAGAGCCCAAAGCCTGCTCTTCCTCTTCACCTCTTAAGAGGTGGCTCCTCTTAAGCCACTTTGCTTAAGTAACACTGAGCCACAATAGTTTGGCTCTTCGTCATTCCCAGGGAAGCAACTGCATGGTGCTGCCCTCACAGAAGCAAGAAACAAAAGCGTGCTGTAACTTCTGGAAAGCCACCTTGCATGCACTTCTGCAAAGCTTGGACAGACAAAATCAAGTAACCTGCTCCCCAGAGTTGCCCCAGAGGGATACAGGAATGGAAACCCAATTGCTGGTGCTACTCCAAAAACAATTTTCCTCCAGGGTGCCGGGTTTGATCTCCGAAAAAATAGTCACTCTTAGCAAGGGGCTTTGATCAAAGTACTGGATATGACTTTGGTTTTTCACAGCACCTTGAGCCTGCAGCAGTGGTCCCAGCACACTCAACTGGCCCTGGTTCTCAAGCCAGGGGGCAGCTGTTGTGCACAGCACTAATTGCATTGGTCAAGAGTAATGAAATAAGGGGTAAATGAAAAGGGTGTTTCAGTGCAGGGATCAAGTCTCTGCTCCCCACCCTACTGCTTCAAGGGTAGAAGCCAGGAATGGCACCATGACATATGTTGTTCAACTCAGTTGGGACCAATAAGATGCTGGACTAGATGGCAGTCTGGGAAAAGCTGCTTCTTGGACCCAACTCTGTTGCCAAATTGTAGAGAACTCAAAGTACTTGGAGTTACAGACATGCCTACCCCGAGTTAGTGCTGACCCTGTACTTCAAGGGCATATAGTTAATTTGTGATGGTAATAATTAGTTTCCTTGCACTTACTAAAATTTGCTTCAAGTCACTGAGCAGAAGATAATGGACTCCTGTGAAGTGATGCCTCAACACAATCCCACTTCAAAGTCCTGAGTTTCTCAAACTGGCTATTTAGACTAAGAGTATACCTACAGCACATAGTTTAGAACATGAGTTTTATCATCAAATACAGTGTAACCACTCTGCTCAAGCACTGCTGTAATTGTAGTTTGTGCAAAGTGAGTAAGTGAACATGCAGAGCACTCACTGTTTTGCTGCAGGGTGGCTTTGGCACAGTGGTAGGTCTGGTAAGGTGTTACAGCCTCAGAGCAGAATGTACAAACAGCAAAGTGCACCTCTGCACACCACCCACACTCCTACTAAGGAAACTGAAAAAAACCCCAGAAGCAGGCTAAGAAGTAATCTGACCCAGCAGCACAGCACCAGGACACTGACAAAGGAATGCCTTGGGTTCTCCCCAGGAAGTGCTGTGGAGCCTGGTCTGGGCAGTGTCATAGATTTGAAAAGAGTTGTAATTTTTTCCCCAATGTCCGTCCCCCTCGCCCCCCCAGTCAGTTTCTTCTGGGATGGGGGGGCGGGACAGAGCGAAGCCGCACGTGTTGGGCAGTGCGGGAGCGGGGGAGGGCGAGCTCTCTTGGGAAACGCGGTCGGGGACGGCTGGGAGTCTGTGGTTGGGGGGTTTTTGGGGTTCGGTCCGCGGACTGGACAGAGCCGGGAGCCCAGTTTCGGCCACCTCCTTTTCCTGAGAGTATTTCTTTTTTCCCCACGGGACACCTTGCAGAGAACGACTGAGAGAGAGAGAGAGAGAGAGAGAGAGAGAGAGACCAACCCATCTCAGAGCGAGGTATTCTGCCTTCGGACTGCCTGTGGGAAAAAGGACTTTTTTCAGTGTTGGCTGCGAGCACACATGGCTGCGAGCAGCTGTTGAACTGCCGGGACAGTCCTGCCTTCCCTCCTAACCCGGGTTGCCGCGGGTTTGTTCCCTCCCCCCCCCAACTGGGGAATTGGGACTTTGTTTCTTCTGAATGTTTTTGATTGTACCATTTGTTTATTCAGATTTTTTAATAAAAAACTGTTTCTGTTTCTTTTCCACACTTCCACCTGAAGTTTCTTAATTTCTAAATTGTAATCTTGTTAAACTACGGCAGGCACTGGTTAGACCTTGCACAGGTGTCTCCTGCTGCAGGGCAGAGGTGCTGTGACACACTGTGGCCCCTGTCAGAGCTAAGGCCGTGTAGGGTATGAGTTTGCTACTGGACTTCAGAAAAGGGGAATGACAAAGGAAGTGAAAGTCTGCATTGCATGTGGCAATTTTGGTGGTCCTGCTGGGAGGAGTCATTTCCTCTGTAGGCATTGCCTAGAGGATTGCAAGAGAGATTTATCACAATGACCTCCTAATTCCATCTCCCTACCAAGTAAGTGTCTCTCCAGCCAAGCCTGAAAACCTGAAGTTTAGGAGACAGAAGCTACAGGACTTGGAAAAATCTGGAAGTAGGGGGCAACTTCTGCCACAAATCCTCTACTTAGAGCACACCTTCCCCCCCTTTTTTTTTTCTCCAAGTGGGATCTGCAGAAGGGAATAAGATATTCAAAGAGACCTTTAAACTTCATGTGGCTGCCTGAGACTTATGCTGTCAGTCCTCTTGCCCCTGCAGGGCCATGCAGCCCTACTCAAAGCCTTCTCTGGTCACTGGTGCAGCTGCGCAGGGAAGAGGAGCTCAACCCAGCTGCTGTGGTCATGGCTGGCAGATCAACCTGGGCTGCCCTACCAACAAAGGAAGCACAGTAAGAGGATTGCAGTGGCCTTTAACAGCACAATCATCAAAGGCAAAAAAAAATAATCACAGTCACACGGAATGAAGTCCTAAGGCTCATAAGGTCCCATTGATGTAAATATTTACTCATAGAAAAGGACTCTTAAAAGTAGAGCTGTTTTCCCACAACTCTGGGTTGGAGCACAAAGCAGCTCCTGCCTCAGAGTAGGACACCAGATGGGAGAAACTCAGAGCTCCTATTTTCGTGCATATTTGGCATGTCATGGGCACGTCACGTGCCACGCACCTCCACTCCCTGCAGGGGGAAGCATCTAGGTGTGCCCTGGATCAAGAACACTTCAACACAAATCAGTTGGCAACTTCCTGGTCCCTGGGAACCAACTTTAACAATACTCCTCCATTAGCATTTTCATATAAGATTGTGTGAAAAAGCAGTAAATACAACCTGCAATGTTTCTGTGTTTTCCAGGAGTGACAGGGAAGTCAAGCCATCCTCCAGCCCCCCTGTGCTTCTAGTTTCAAACAAGCAGCTGATTCTTGGTCTTCTGCTTGCTGGCAGCTCAGATCCCTGCGCTGCTCTTCATGACCCAGCTCCACTCCATCTTTTAAGCGTGCTCCCTAATGCCTGTTACAGCCTATTCAATCCAATTCAATTCAATCTGTGCCAGTGGCTCCACCACCACAGGAAGGAGGTCTCTGCACAGAGAGTTTGGGGCAGGGATGAGGCACCCGGAGCAAGGGCTCACACAGAGGCCAAGGTCCCTGCAGTCCCAGCTGTGGGCAAGCAAGGCACCTTCACTGAGTCAGGTAGGAGTAAGAGGGGGTGCTGTGTCTAAAACTCTGTGACCATGGCAGACTCCTCCCCATATATGCAGGTGGAGAGCACCTGGGCATCAAGCAAACATCACACATTCATCCTCCTCTAGCACAGGCACGGCTGCAACTGGCACAGACGCTGCATCTGTGTAGGTACCAGAGCTGAGTCATTTGGCTCAGGAAATTTTACCAAACAAAGGATTGTATTGAAAAGCAAAAAACAGCTCTGTGGTGAGTACTTCAGCATAGTCATTTTAAGCAGTGCTCCCCTAACCCTGCACATGCAAAGACGCTCTCTCCAGCCTTTCACACCTACCTCCTTCTACCTCAGCAAACAAACCATTTCAGTCCCTGCATGGATTCTTCATCCTTAACAATAGTTTTCCTGTAACTTCTGGTCTCCCTCTTTCCTTGGCAGAAATCAGCCCTACTGTGACAACTGGATATTCAGAGTAGAACCTGACCCATGCTGCAGTAACTCGCTCCCTTCCCCATCACACAAGCTAAACTCCAGGGGCTTGATTAAAACCTCACACTGCTCATCCTTCTTCACCTTCATAATATAGGGCAGTGCTGTGCACTGTTTAGCTTGGACCATCAAGGACATGGGGAAAGAGCTGTTTATTTTGTTTTACTTAATTACACATATAATATCTAGCACAAAACAGCCCAGTGACTCGACTCCTCAGCATAAACACAGGTAACTAAGAATAATGCGTCCAGCCCTGGCTCTCACATCCATCTCACTGTCACATTCCACTGCCACAGCTGAGGGAGCAGGTAAAGATGTCACCAACTGCATAAGCCAATCCATTGCAAAAAGGATCCATTGCAAGAGATCCATTGCACCACAGTTCTGTCCCTGCTGTTAGGCTGCAGCTGTGGCAGGGGCATGTTTCCAAAAGCATCAGGCTGCTTGCCCTTCATCCCCTCTGGCAGGACTGATCATTGCAAGCTGCTTTGGCCAGACAAAGAAAACCTTGCCAACACCACTGAAAGCCATGTCCTGTAGATAACAGACCAACCTGCCATGGGGAACACAGCCTTGACTCTCTATACTAGTGACATTCCTGGATGGGAAGCAAAATCTTGCAGCACACCTTGCAGGCACTCCTCAGACAAAAGGCAGACATCAAACTAATGCTGATATAAGGCCACCATAGCCCACAGCAGCCACCTGGCTCAGCCCAGCCCTGAAGACAGGTCCCATGTTGCTGCTAGAGACAGATCACTCTCATTGGTGGCACTGCTCTTCATTCCAGCTCTGGGAACAGCTGATGATGGCTCAGATCAACAGAAAGCCTGTGCTACCTGCTTCCCATCAATCCTAGTCAGAGGAAGGGCTGCCCAAATAGCTCAGAAGAAAGGAACATGCACTGGACTGCACTGAAGCAGCCAACATCAGTACCAAGTGCCTAGCAGGCAGGACAGGGGAAAGCAGGTAAAGCACAAGGATGTGGACATCCAGATCAATTTATTACACACAAGAAATAAAATTTTCATTAAAAAAAAATCCATATGAGGATATTGATGCTGGTTTTACAGGATCGGCCTCATGGTGACAAAATCAAAGTTGTATGATTCTGGCAGGCCCTGGTGCCGCGTGCGGTTAAACCGTCTCCAGGTGAAGACAGGGAGCCCTCCCTGCACTGGAGGGCCATTGATGGCAGAGGCTGTGAACGCTGATGCCAGGCGGAAATCTGACACCTGTAACAAAGGACAGGAATTCAGGGCAAAAGGACTGCACAGTGTTTGACACATCCCCATTCCGGACAGCAGGAGATTTGACAGCTCTGGGAGATTTGGTAACAGTGAAGTGAAAGAAGTGAGCAGGGGAAATGCAAATTGATCAGGCAGCATTTCTCCCCTGCACAGAGGCATCTTCAGCCGGCAGCAGCAAAGCACAAGCCCATACTTGCCCTCCAGCCCCTGCACTAGCCAGGTTGAAAGAAAGTACCCTCAGGACAATCCTCCCTCGATTTGTATGTCTCCAAAAGAGCTGAGGCTTCAGCAGGCAGACCAGGGTTCTGACCTGAGCTCTACTGCATGTTAAACACTCGGGCCGTTCCCTGGGGCATGTTGGGGTAATTCAGGAATGGAGAAAGGCAGCATAGAGTTAATATTTCTGCCCAGACTCCACCCTGTTCCTATCTCCTAAGAGGTTCCCAGCTTGCTCCATCTTCCCAAACTCCTGTAAGGTTTATAACTAAACAGGTCTCACCTCTGCTCTGGACTGCTTCTCTCAATATCCCTCTTAGGTCCCCCTGTCTATCCCTAGCCCAGCCCATTCCCCTTGCCTAACCGTGCTGGCTAAGGCACCACAACCAGCGTTCACTGACCCACTCCCTTACCAGACACCTCTACACAGCCATTTTCTGCATTCCTCTTGTATTAACCAGCTTGAGGAGCCTCCCACTGGCCACTGCGACAGACAGCTGGCCAGGCTTGTGCAAGTTGGACACACAGCACTGGCACTACCAAAACAGCCTTCACAGGTCCCATCCTAGCAACCAAACTTGTAATCCAGGAACACAGCAGGCCGCACCCCACAGGATAAAACACTGAACAACTTCCCAGCACACCAGGGCTGGACAGCTGCTTACTCAGGCATTGCCCTTGACAGTGAAAATACCACATAACCTGCCCAAAATAAATGCTGCTTTCTGCAGGACAGTGAGTCTAAGGATTTTCCCACATCCCTCTAAAATGCAAAGTCATCTTCCCCAAACTTTTCAGAAAGCAGTTTTTCAGAGAGGTGGAGCCCCGGAGCAGGGTGGCTCACTAGCAAGCCTTTTGTAAAGATAAAGCTAAACTGAGACTGAAAACACATTCCTTTGGGCTCTGGGGAGGCACCCACGCAGTCCTCGTGAACAGGAGGCTGAGTCTGTACAAGTCACCTTCCCTGAGTGAGGTGAAGACTCACTTCAGCATTATTTTAGGCTCCTACTGCTGTAAGGCTTTGGGGTTTAACCCCCAAACACCACAAGTTCCCATGGACATAGCTGTTTCATACATGTCCCCCTGCTATCCTTTACCACTGTGCCAGGACTGATGTCAGGGATAGGAAATAGGCCTCCGCACAGAATTCCCATCTGAGGATCTGGCCAAGCACATGAAGAGGGAACAGACATGCCTGGCCCTGCCTGCCCTAGTCCAGGGAAACCTACTACAGGTCTGACAAGAGCATGAACAGGCTGCAGCAAACATTCAGCTGATGTTAAAATTGAGATAATTTACCTTGGAGTCATAGCAGCCTGCAGGCACTGGTAAAGAAGGATTCAAGTCTTCCCGGCAGCAAATGGTGTTGCAAGGATTATGTTCAGCATAAGGATCACGCTGGTAGTCTGGAGAGAAATGGGGGGGCAAGCAAAGAAGAAAAGAAAATGAGTTAGCCTCCTCACAAAAAGCCAGTGCAAAGTAATGGAGCCACTAAAAGCTGGGTAAATGCACTCTATTGAACTGCTCTCGTGCTCCTCCCCCCGGTACCAGCTAGAAGTCAGTGCTCAAGACAAGACATTAAGTACACAAACTCCTAATCCAAGGCCATACAGCTATTTCTGCATCCCAGGGGCACCACTGCCAACCTCTAACCACACATGCCTGCAATTACACATGATGGAATTCGACATGATGAAAGCTTATAGAAACTTTGTCAAGAGAGAAAAGCAGAAGAGAAGGGGAAGTGGTGGGTGGGTGGGTGGGGAAATGCAGCAATGAGAGCCTTTGTGTTCCTGTTCTGGACTAAAGTTAGTGGTAAGGAGCAAAACCTTTGAACACCCACTGCAGTAGCTGCAAACAAGGAGGGGAAGGTGGACAAACCTCAAGGTCTATGAGGTTACCTACTGTTCTGGCTTAATCCTAGCTGGCAACTAAATACCACACAACTGCTCTCCCACTTCCGCCCAACACCCTCCATGGGACCAGGAGAAGAATCAGAAAAAGGAAAACCCATGAGTTGAAATACAAACAGTTTAATAATTGAAACAAAGTCAATAATAAAACAGTAATTATAATAATGAAAAGGGATAGAGAGGGAGGGAGAAAGTAATAAAACCAAAGAGAAACGAGTGATGCATAATCCAATTGCTCACAACCTGCTGAGCAGCAATCAGCCCTTTCCAGCCAATTCCCCTTAGTTCATACACTGAGCATGACATTTTATACTATGGAATGGTATGGAATATCCCTTTGGCCACTTCGGGTCAGATGTCCTGGCTCCCTCTCAGCTTCCTGTGCATTGCTTGCTGGCATGGGAAAATGAAAAGTCTTTGACTTATCAACAACTAAAACATTAGTGTGTTAATTAATGCTAAAACTATCAACATTATTCTCATACTTAATCCACCTAACTGTTGCTTAGGGTTTAAGGCTCTCAAGATTGACAGGTTGTAGATGTATTAGGTAATAGCAGCCCACAATGTCTCTTGGAGCGTCAGAAGCACTCTCGAAAAGTCAAACAGCAAGCCCAAGGACCCTTGTTCCTGATAGAACAATTTTAGCCTGGTTTCCTACCTCAGCAGTAAGTTTGTGTTATCTATTTGCTTTGACTGTACTCTGCATTTAGGGTAATATAACTGATCCGTATGTGAGGCTGCAGCTTCCCACTATAATCCAAGAAATAAAAGTAACAGTGCTTACTGAAATCAGCTCTGCAGAACATAAATACGTGTCTTACTGTTGTATCTCATGATGTACTTCATGCTTTCCAAGTCAGTCACCTTGCCCTGGTCTCGACGGAAGATTTTTGCTCTTGGAGCAAGCTCATAGGAGAAATCCATGCCATACTTGACAACATATGACGCATACCCACTGAGATTGTAAATCTTTTCATGGAAAGGGATATTGTATGAAGGCCAGTAACCTGCCAGAGACAAACCCCAATCTGTTAATCACTTAGAAAAGCTGGATGCTCTTGCTTATATCAGAAAGGAAAAGAAACAATTTTCCATGTTGCATTGCATGCCAAGGAACAACACTGCAAACTGGTTTGAACACAATAAGGCAACACTGGCATGACCAGGGTTGACTCCCAGTATAACACCACTGGAGACTGTACCCAGGCAACCCGCCCCCAGACATCCACCCTGAGGACTCATCCTGCAAAACAGCTGAGATCAGACTTGCAGGAGCCGGAGGTGAACACACAGCACAGCCACAGCCCTCCTGCAGAGGTTTCTCTGCTCAGTCTCAGAGGCGTGCAAGATCACTTACCTCACCAAACTTCACAGTGAGAGGCTTGAAGTCACTCCTGTTTTTTGCTCCCTTCCTATCTCACCAGGGCAGAACACTACACCATGCTGAGATGGCAGGGATGGATCAACACACAAACACACAGACCACAAGAGCTACACGGGGTGAACAGGAGCCAGGCCAGCACACGCATGCTTTGTGCAGTGGTAGTTGTACACAGTGATGAGGAAAAGACGGGAGGATTGCTGCACACTTGCCAATAGCTGCCTTTGAGGGTTAGGAAGTGATTGATTAGCAGAGTAGAGCCCTGCACTAACTTTTCCCAAAGCAAGTGTGAATCCTGCAGTTTTTTTAACTCTGAAGAGCAAAGGATGCCAGGCAGAACTCCAGAGAAGAGTTTTAGGTAGGCAACATAAAACTGCCTGAAGCAAGTCTACTGTAGAAAGCAAAAGCGCTTGTAAAGAGCCAGGAGATCATCCAGGTCAGAATCTGGGTGCAGGAATAAATAAGAATAGATACCTATGCCTTAACATTTAATTTTTTTACTTTTTTTTTCCAAAGGCAGGCACCAAGGAGTTTTCAAGCAGGGAGTATATAACGTGAGCTAGTCCCAAAAGCAATACACTTGCAGGTTCTCTCCAGAGCACTTACATTCCCTGTTGTTCCTTCTCAAATCACACACACCAGGATTTGGCTTAGAGATTTACCATCTAAGGCACTGGTAAATGCAGTACTCCATGTATTAACATTAGCCCAGCATAACACAAGGAGTCTGGCTGTAAGATGCTCAAGAAAATCAACTGGAACTCACTGGGAGCCATGCACACAAATACAAACCAAATTTCCTGAAGGACAGATGCACAGACAGCATAAGCACTGGAACACTGCCTGAGTGGAGGCCTTACCAGCTTGGGTCCTGCCTAGGATAGGGAAGACAGGAATACCCTGTCTACTGGCATCTGCTTATGTGACCTAGAGCCAACCTGAAGAAAACAGGTTGTGTGCAGGCTGTGTTGTAATACAGGTGTCCTCCAGAAATAAGCACACTTGCCAGTCTCTAATGACGTAAGCCAGAGGATACGGATACATCAGCTTCCAAACCAGTAGGGTTTAGTTGTGATTCAAAAAGGTGCTATTGTCTCACATGAACCTGGAAAAGTTTTGTCAAAATTGCTATAACAGAGGAAGCTATTGAAGTTCTCCTCCAGCAAGAGCTCTTCTGTGTCTCAGGCTCTTGCAAGACTGCAAATCCCATGCAGCAGCCAGCCTAAGCCAGGCTTTACCCGAGGGCTGCTATAAGCCAGTGAAACCTGGCAGGGTGCACAGTGACAAAAAAAAACAAGTCAAGAGAGAATGTAAGGCTGAAAGGGGAGAGACAGGGATGGCATGAAGGCAGCAAAAATTCCCTGAATCAAAATGCCTTCCTTCTCTGCCCATTAAGAGCAAAAGGTCTCAGCAATATCAAGAAGTAGAGCAATAAGAATATTGCACATATGGTAGAAGACACTGAGATCCCAGGTTCTTCTCTGGTATGTTGCCTTTGATATTGAAATCAGTATCTCATTCATGAGATGAACTCATTCATCATCAAGAAACACGAACTGCAGCGCAGTCCTGTGACTTATTCCTTCACTGGAGACAGTGCTGCCCTCCCCCACCTCCTCTAAAGGATTGGTTTTTCTTTGTCAACGTACAGAAAGCACCTGGACGTCTTTGCCTGAAAAGGGCAACATAAGAAATGCCTGGTTTTGAGAACTCACCTGCACTGGCCTACAAAACAAGCTGACAGAAGCCGTAAAGAAAAAAATTTTTCAATTTTCAAACCTGTATAAGGAAATGCTTCCTTTTTCCTCAGCACAAGGCTTATTACAGCAATACCAGCCTTTGTTCACCTGAGATTTCAATTCTCATTCTCTGTTGTTTCTAGGTTTATGCTTGAAAGAGACTTAAAAAGCCAGTGCTGGTGGCAAACTCACTCTGACCAAGCTAGTGTCAGAAGAGCATTATCTTTGGACACCAGCTACAAGACAATGATGGAGTGTGCCAGGATCAGCCACTCTATAAACACTTTAAACCAGCATTGCTCTTGAGAAAGGTAAACCTCCTTCACCTGGGCTGCTCCAAGCACCTGGGAACAGGGCTAGGGCCTCGACAGGACTTGTCTGGCGTCCTGCATGGCATGGAGTAGCTCCTGCTGCTTACAGGAGCAGTGTTGGCTTACAGCAGCTGAGGTTTCCAAGGAAGCACTTTGGCAGTGCTTAGCCCACCCTGTCCTTTTAATGGTTAAACTCCCAGAGACCAACTGCTGTGTTATCCAATACCCACAAGGTGCATTTAGATATCTGGGAAAAAACACACTGTAAACGTGAAGTAATATGTAACCTCTAATTGCCACCTTCAAGAACAGAGCAGCCACAAGATCTCCGAGGGAAGAAGTGGTCACTGTGTGCCCAAGCCTGAAGTTGGGCTCAGTCCTACAGGGAATGCCACACTGCAGCTCTCAAATCATTGCTGAAAAGGAGCTCAGGGTACCTGATCAGCCTGGCCTCTCTGCACAGGTACAACGCTACTGTGATGTAGTTGCAATGTTGCAAGTGCCAGAGCTAAAGGGTCTCTATCAGCTTGTTTGTCTGCACCACACTCACCAAGAAGCCCAAGGCAAAGGAAGCCAAAAGAGCCAGAGATGCATAAGGGAGAGACATGGGATCTTTCCAAATTATCAATAAGAAACATAAAACAATAATGACAATGTGGCAATGCTTAGAATAAACCAGAACTTCCCAAGGAACTAGACACAAATAAAAAGTGTCAAAGGGAAACAACCCCAGCTGCTTAAACATAAATACATTTCCAGTCATTTTGAGGATAAGCAATTCATCTATTCACCCCCTCAGCATGTGATTAGAAGAGGGAGCACAAAGCACCAGACACACACTTAAGGCTCAGGCTTTTGGTCGCTAATATAAGTGTCTAGTAAACACTTGTGAATTAAACCAGACAGTGGGTGTTTTGCTTCACCTAGATTTTTGTTTTCCATCAAGTTGTTGCTAGTCTTGCTAAGGAATTAAAGAAGCTTTTAAAGAGCAAATATTTATCAGAAAACAGACCTCCAGGAAAGTTCAGGAGATGAATATAAACATAGAACTCTTTCCTATTCAAAAGGTCATCTTCTTTCAGGATGACCCACTCAAAAATTTCGAGTAGCCCACAGCATCACAGTTACTTAGCACTGCTTCAAATAGACCCCATATTTTTCCTCATGGGTCTCAGGGAAAAATAATACCAGAAAAAAGGGAAGGAGGCAAGTAAGAAAGTTTATTTTTCCCTCCTCTGCTTCTGAGAAATACAGATGCTCACCCCATTTCTGCCACAGCGTACTAGATAAATGAATACAAGGCAACAGAGGGTTGCTCACACAAAGCCTTCTGAGGGTTGCTCACACAAAACTTTCTTAAGCTCAGGACTAGGGTGCAATAAACCCTCCCCAGTTACAAAACACAATCCTCCATCAGTTGACACAAAGAGATGGTTTTCCTAAGCCAGTAACTACTATAGGAGCTATTACCTTTCCGGAGAACATTTGTTTGATCAGAATACTCCACAAGGGTTGGGATCTGCTCAACAATGTACAATGCACCATCATCAAGGCTCCTCTGCAGCTTGACCTTCTTCAGGTCTAGCACCATGTACTGATTGTTGTAGGTCCCTGGGTATGAAAGCAAAGAGAGAGTTACATGTCCTGCCAGGGAAAAGAAAAGGGTGTAACAGGTACACCCAACACATCCGTTTCCCCCAAGATTCGTATAAAAACGTACTTACCAGAGTTGCACCTGGAGAAGGTTTCTGCCCAAGTTTTGCCATCATTTGCCATCATGTTCGCAATGCGGACTCTCTGCCAAGCCAACAGGGATTCAGGCACCACTTGCTTCATGAGAGTTTGGTTGAACACACTGTTGGTAGTCTGCAACATTACCAAGCCGCTGCCTAGTATGTAAAAATCATCCAGGGACACCAAAAAGCCTTAAACAGCAACAACACAAATTTTGTTATCTTTGGGAACCTTTGATATACTCATAGAAGAAAACAGAGAGACAATCCAAGAGGACATGAAGAGTCAACACATGCGTGTTTGAAATCAAACTGTACAAAGATTAAAGATGAGGGGGTAACTTCTGCAAGAGCTTTAAGCCCGCCTGTCAACACAGTTTGAAATGAGAAATTGTCATGCACTCAACACACCTAATTCTTTGTCTAGAGCATTTGCTTCACGTTTGCATGCCAAGCTTGGAAGTTTCTCCATATGTCAGGCTATGTCTTATTTTTATGCTGAGGATTACATACTGTAAATGCCTAGGGCACGTTGGTTTCTAACAAAGAAATTAATTAAAAAAAAATTCAACAGTGAAAACCCAACCAAAGTACAAACTCCACAAAGATTTTCGTCAACCAATTTCAGTTTTAGATTTTACTCTGTAAAAACAAATTAAATTTATTTGAATTAATTCCTTTAAATTAATCCCTTCTGTATTAAACCAAGCTGAGCAGAAAAATCTTCCTTCTAGTTTAATCTGTTCCAGTTTAACTATTCTTAAAAGCATCTCCAAGAAATGGGCATCTCTTAAATCATAAACCCCAGTCTGTATAAGAGAAAAAGCTCTTCCTACTCCTCTTTCTGACATACTGTCACTGGATTTTTTTTAGGCCTACGAGCTCTGCAAAGTCAACACAGTGATGGATCTCTGGGCAGGATTCCCTTCCAGGTTACATGCCAACAGAAGTACTAGGTCCAGTGGCAGATCCCACGCCAGGAGGTGCCATTCAGAGCTGCAAAGGTCAGCTATAATGCCTTGGATAGCGTGGTGACTACTTGTAAAGCAGAAATAACTTGACTTTGAGATTACTCAGCAGATACATGGCTGCCAGGCTGGGGAATAGAGGTTGTTAACCAAGCTCCTGATGGGGAAGTCATCCAGAACCTCGACTCTCATTAACAAGTTTTTAATAGGATCAGTCTTCAAAGAGTATAAAATGCTAAAATTCTGTACAACATCACAATAGTCGAGTTCCACTATGAAATTTTCTACAGCAAGCTTTATTAATACTCTCTGGAAAACAAACTAAGGTCACCAACCTGTGACAGCAAGAAAGACTACTCCACTCTGCCTCCTATTCCTGGACTTTATCTAAAGACAGACCTCATTCGAGCAAAAGTAATGTCTGAGAGCTCAATTTCAGCAAAATTTCTTTAAAGTATTGAGTACTCAAATTAGAACAGATTCATGAAAATATACTTTGTGGTCACCTGTTCTCTAAAAATATATCAGTATAGAACAGGCAGAGAAGCCTGGCAGCTGGTATTTTATTCTTGGAGACAGAAAAAGAATATCAATAAATTATGTACATCAACAGCAGAGATCTCTCTCAAATAAGTAACAAGAGAAACACTCTAAACCTGGCTCTGCCAGTCTATTTTATACAAAGACATAGGACATCCAGTGATAAACTGTTGTATAACAAGTCAAGTGCTTGCCCAAATGGAGACAAGAAATGAAATTGTTAAGCAGTTGTGATTTGAATTAAGCACCAATTCTCATGTGGGTGACAATGCCAAGTGCCCTACTTCAAAATAAATCAAGTAGTTTTTATCCTTCATTTTCAATAAACAGCTGAGATAAAACAGAAAAACTTGATTCAAAACAAGTGTCAGTACAAGAAATGATGTTGAATTAACTGAAGGTTGAACTCTGTAATTCAAATAAATTGCAAAGCTCAGCTAAGCTGAAAACAAGGGGATTTCCTTCTGGGCCTTAGTATTTACCAAGTTTTATCCTGCAATGTTTTATAACACAACATGCCCTCCATGATACACCATTGCTAGCCTAATTATTTCAAGATGGCATTTTGATTTAGGTACCCTTGAAACAAAGGAAGTTAAAACACCAACAACAGATTTACACAGAGTAAAAACATCCATAAAAATAAAACCTGGGCAGAGAAGTCTAGAGATATCAGCAGATATTTGATGTCCTCTTGTGTCATTCTTCTATTTTTAAGTATGTATGATAATCTGTTGTAATTGAAAGTGTTATCTCTGCGCAGTTCATCTCTTCTTTTCTGTAAAACCATCTCTGTAAACCCATATCCCATTTTGGTCAGCAACACTCAAACCATTTATTTTTTTTTTTTACCCCTCCCTCTGATGAACCTGACTCTTCCTACATAGAAACAAGCGAAAACACTTCTGATTGCATCTTCTGGGTCTGAACCATTTAGATTCAGTTTCCAATCACCACTGGAAAACTGAAGATTTCAGAGTCTGGAGTTTCATTCATCATGTCAATATTAATCAGCCAAGCAAAGCAATTTTTTGCAGTCTGAGTGACAGTGTTCTCCAGAAAGGCAGCATATTGAAGAACACGTGGGTGGTAACACATTTCTGGCAGCTACTGCTCCTAAAGAGGTAGGCTGTTGCTTTCTGAAACAGCATCAGCTTTTTTGGTGTTTTAGAAGGTCACTGTGCTCATTCAAGTACAGAAAGGGCCAGCATTACAGGCTGGAAGCCAAAGCCTATCCCACAGGGATGGGAGTAGCTCCCAACTGAGATGCTCAATGTTCTGGTCTATAAACAGACTATGGAAAAGCAGAGGTATTCTCTGGATTATCTTTCCTGATCCTATCTGCAGCTGCTTCTCAAGACTGAACACCTTCCTTCACTTGCAGACATCTCCCAGGCACTAAGAAATAGAACATTCCATACCACAGCTCTGGTCTCTCATCTCCTAAGTTCAGACACATCCTTTGCTTCCATCCAGGTTTTAAACAGATGCTGGAGGAAGCAAGGAAGCAAGAAATGGTCTGGCAGTATCTCATGAGCAAGCAGGTCCCCTGAGAACAATGTCTACTGGCCTTCTCATGGTCTGTTCCTCCTAGGTCTTGCTCCAGCTGGCAGGAAGAATAATGCTGCACTTTCTGATCCTGCATTAACACCAGATTACTTCAAAGCAAGGGATACATACTACTTCTCTTAGCATCACATGTATAGACACTCATAAGATAACTTGTGCCATCATATTCCCATGTCATAGCCTGCCTCAACCAAGCAAGATCCCAACAGCAGACCAGAGAAGCAAAGGCAGCAGTAGAGTTCTTCTAAATTGATTTGCTTAAATGGCTAAAATCAAAGTAACATGCTTTAAAAGACTGTGGCTCAGCCCAGAGAAGGTAGTGCACTACCCAAAAACAGTGCTTGGGTCCAAATGGTAGATTCCCTTTCTTAAATGGAGTTCAAAACTTACTGTTCAAGAAGAGCTCTATTCAAATGGATGAAAATCTTGGGAGCTGCAACCTCCCAGCTATTCAAGGAAAACTGCAAATTTTATCAGTTAATTGGGCTCATTTCTTTGAATGCCTCAATGGGGCAGTGTAGAGAAGTGACTGGGGAGGAAAGGAGAGGGGCAGAAGGAGGAGAGGTGCAGCTTTCTCTCTAATCTTTACTAGATATGTAGTGCAAAATTTAGCACCTTGTCTCTATCTTCACATTTCTTACTCCCCCAAATGAGCACAACTTCCCTCAACATTTGTGAGCAACAGTAATGTGTCTGTACAATTTAAGTTCTCTCTGCTATGCATAGATTCACCAGCCACATGAAGCACTTATGTCCAGAACTTGAAGAACACACTGAAGTCAAGCATGCTTAAGCATTCAGCTCAGAGACATTTCTCCTTTCCAAAGATTCACAGAACTGTCATACATGCAGCTCTGCACACAGACACTTTCAAGAGAAGCAGCAGCTAAGACTATGAGCAGAGCTCAAGTGAGGATTGAGGTGGGTTAGTGTGGAAATGAGCAGCAAGTGAAGAAATAATTCTGCAAAAACAGATTACAAGTCCCATTAAATTCCACTCAACTGTGCCTCTGCAGCACTACTGCTGCTCTGAAGGGGAGAAAGCAGTATAGAGAAGACATGCTGTTAACAGTGGACACTTGAACACCCTGACAGGAATGTGGATAACTGCTGGGGAAGCTGGGAAAGACTCTGCAATCCCTGCCTGTCCTCCTACCTGTTTGGGCACAGCAGGAGCAAAGAAGCCCAAGGCCTTCTAGCTGTACAATGCACACGCTGACACACATCATGGTTACTCAGTAGTGTCAGAAGCTCTAAACTGAGTCACAACAAATATTAAGTTTTGCAGATTAGTAGCCTGTCTTTTGAAATTCAGTAAAAAAAAAAAAGAGCCAAATAACATGGACAATTTTACTCGATGACCCCAGGAGAAATCAGGAATTTGGTACATTCCTTCTCAAAAGCCAAGTGACTCCTTGAAGTTTTTGTGACACAGCTTTTGGACAGCAGAAGAGTCTGACTATATACAGCCTACTGGATTACAGCAATCTTTAAATTACTCAGTTAAGTGTCACTGGAAGCCTGGAAGGACACCTGTCTTTTAATGCTGTTTCCTCCAAAAGTCAATACTTCTGTGTTCATTAGGATTAGGTACTATTCAGGAGAGATTCCTAGGTTGGCCTTTCTTACTGGTCTTTAGTGTCTATAAGGACAGAGAATAAGAGTGGGAACCTGCATGCAGGGAGGTTACAATTGTCAAGTTGAACCATGGCCAGGACCTGCAGATTCCACAGTCAGATGTCCTGAAAACATCATCTCATCATAACATGGAGCAGAGGAATTTGGCAGTTTCTTCCTTCCTACGTGATGTCCCTTGAGCATTACTAGGCCAGTGCTTTAGAGCTTACTCATCCCTGGGCAAACTGCAAGTCTGTGAATACATCCATAGCTAATGCAATTTGCTGCAGTCAATGGACCGTGCTTGTCCAGTGCTTGTGATAGCACCCTGTAATCAGGCAGCCAGGGAGCACAGCTGGCATACCACAGGTCTCTCAAACTTCATGGGAACTATACCTTGCAATCATTCTCAGTCAATTTTGTTGGCAGAAGTACACCTTTCCACATTGCTATGCCAGAGTCTACAAAAGCAAGCTTTAAAATAAGCCATCTTTGCAGACCTCAACATCTCAGGGAAGCACACTGGGATTTTTGTACACTAGTGAACAGAGCCCAGTCATTTCAGAGAAGTAGTAGCTTTGTATGGTTTTCCCATACAGTGTGCTTTCTCGGCCTCATGAAAACCAAATACTGGTATTTCACTTTATACAAAGAATCCACAGAAGGAGCAACCCAAAGACATCACCACAGATACCCACTATCCTCAGTACTTCTGTTGAGAGCCAGAATAACTTTATGAACATTCAGGAGATGAATAGAGCTCAGACAGAAACCTTTGCTTTCTACAAAATTTCTTTCAACGAGCAAGCGAAATTCCTCCAAGGCAATCAGAGATAACCCAGGCTCTTGAAAGGCTGCACACTTAGATATTTGCCAGAATACCCCTACTACTTCCTCAAAGAAAAAAAATTTCAGTTGTCAGAAAACACTGCATTCCTGAGGGTCACTGAGGAGGGTCGGAATCCCACGGAAAAAGGCTTGTTTTCAATGTGAAATGAACACAACTGCTTTTCAAAAGTTTCCTAGTCAGAGTCTCAGGAGTCCCTCCCATGAAAGACCCTTCCCTTTGCAGTAAGGCACAGTAATTCAACAAAGGCACAGTAATTTCAATGTTTTGAAATTATCAACCAACAAAATTTCATCAGAATGAGATAAGTCTCCTGTGGCACACAGGTCACTTAAAAAGGTTTATGAAGACTCTTGAGTGTCTGGGTATTTTTTAATTTGAAATTTCACCTTTAAAAACTTAAGCAATGCTAACTCTAAGAGGGAGTCATAGATACACTCTGGTTTTTCATGTTCACATTTCTCGTGCTATTCTAGCAAGAGTACATATTTTACCACTGAAACATTAAATGCTGGCAATTTCTAACATTTGGCCTAATCTTACCAAAGGAGATTTTAAATATTATGGTGACTATATTACTAACACATGAAATAAGCATAAAAAAATACTGCCCTCTGCAACAGCTTATAGAGGAGTTGGAAGAGGAAGATGTGGGCGGAAAAGAAAAAAAAACCCAAGCCAACAACAAAACAACTGAAGGTTTGTTAACCCAACATCAAAGAAGTCAATACAATTTCAAATAGCTAGTGTTTGATACTCGCTAATAATCCCATTACAGCACGAGTCATGTCACAGTGGTAAACACAAGTGTTCAAAACTGTTATTACCAAACGTGAACGCTTACAGGCAAGGTGAGGAGTTCAACAGTTGAGATGACTGCAGACTACACGAGCAGAATCCAAAGCAGCATGTTTGTGCCAGAGGTAAAATATTTAACTATTTAGAGCACTGCAAGTGATTAATCAACAACAAAAGACAACAACAACATCATGTTCAAACCAGAAAACTGAAGATGGCATTTTGTCCTCTTGGTGGCTAGAAGTTTTAAGGTAGATTGAAGCCAGTGCTTGTTGAGGTATCATTCTTTTCACAGACAAGACAGCAAGGTGGTCCATGCCATACTGAATAGCTACATGGCTTTGGTTTTCTTGACTTTACCTGGGTAACTGCTGAATGAGACACGGCTGGTGCTAGTGTATGGATCAACTATATTGAAGTTCCAGTGCTTATATATTCTCAGTGTGGCTGCATACGTAAACCAGCTGGAATGGGCAAAATATATATTCTCATATCCAGGTAGAACCTGAAAAACATAAGCAGAAAGATGACCCCACTATATTCTGCCCTCTTTTTACTTGATAGAAGCTGGGAAAACAACTTGTTTTAAGTAGTTAGATTAATTGCATTATTGAAGAAAGAGCAGATTCTTGTGCTTTTAACTGTGCACTTAATGAATTTCTGAAAACCCCAGAAACAATTCTTGCTCATGTGTTGTTCTCAAAATAAAACAGTTTAGGGTTACTGGGGACACTTGCATCACATGGAATGTTTTTTTTCCCCGGTTTCATTTTGAATACTTGTATTCACACATTCAGATTGGATCTTTGCAAGCATATCCAGCGTTAACTTAAAACATGCTGTTTCTGTGAGAATAACTCTGATTTGCCTTAAAGTACAGAAGCAAATGCAAGTAAATTCAATTTGAAAAGGTAAATATATATATTTATAATATGTCTTTTCAAAATATTTCCCTAGTTCTAAGATTTGTTGTTAGGCCAGAAACCTCTTGCTGCAGGCAAATGCTTGAATGAATGTTTTACAATTTAAGGTGAATATTGTTGCTCTGCAGTACCTGGAGTCTCCATATGCTAATTAAATCCTTGATAATTTTAACTGAAAAATGTAATTGCCACCATGATGTAGCAGACACTTATCTTAAAAACGTGGGGGGGTTTCTGTCATTACTCCCATTGGAAAGCCATTCCAGAGTATCTCTATCAACAGAAAACAGCAGCCACTTTCACCCATTTATTTTTATGTTAGCGCTGTCCTTTAGTTTATGTAATCCTTTTCCCTTTCTCCCTGCTTCTTTGCCCAATGTATTTGTAGTCATTCACAATACTCCTTCTTTCAAACTTCGCTTGGCTAGGTGAAACAAATTACTCTCTTCCAATCTTCTCTTTGTGGTAGTTTCTCATTCCCTAGTAATTCTAGTAGCTTTTCACTGTCCATCTCTGTGGTTTCGGTTTGGTTTGGTCTTTTCCCTATCCTTGAACACAAGTGAAAAAAACTGGACTCAAAATCCTATGGAGGCACAAGTTGTAACTGCATAAATACACCTTAATCATCAACAGAAGTGCCTTTATGCACATGCAACATAAACAGGAAAGACTCCAGAAATGTAGACTCGTGACACTGCAAATCAACACAGTCACTGGAAATGAAGTTCTTGGTGCTCACCTTGATCAGTGCAGAGCAGTGTCCCATATCCCACTGGTATCTCCCATGGCCTCCTGGCTCCACATTGCATTGTCCACCCCGTGCAGAATACTCAAATAATGCAGGAATAAGGTCCAACAGGTCTCCAACAGCATTCAGAAACTGGACATCAAAGTTGCTCAGTGGCTGAGGAAAAGGAGAAAAGGAGAGACCACAAAAAACACCTTGCGACAGAGAAGCATCAAGACAGTCTCCCTTGTTAGAACTTTTCTTACACTAACAAACACTTCTGGGAATTCTCAGATTTTTATAAACACTGCAATTTAAGACATCCTTAGGACTGAGGAGGAAGAAACAAATGAGGGAAACAAGACCTGTTAGCAATACCAATCAAGTCAGAAGTAGCTGGAGAAGGGAAGTCACGCAAAAGGCTATGAGCTTTTGAAAACTCCGTATGGTTGGAGCTAGCCAGAGTTGACAGCATCAACTACACACAGCTGGTTGTGTAACATGCTCTTCAGAACCTCCTCTTAGTTCGCCCCTTCAAAAAAAACAGCTTAACAGTGGTTTAGCCTCAGCCTTCAAAAACCGTTTTCTAAATCTTTCCTGTTCTTGCTTCCACCATGCTTTTAGTTTAAGCAAAGCTTAAGTCAGAACACACATCACTATAGAGCTGTGAAAAGTAATTTTAGAATGGCACATAATCATATAGCAAAGAAACACACTGCTTGCAATATAAATCAGTGTTATTAAACCATATAGCTGACCTCTCTACAAACCCAAAAAGGGGAGACAAGGACACAGAAAAAATAAACAGTGCCAAATCCATTTACTTTTTTTTCAGAAGGCTCAATTCTGTGTTATTCATCTGCTGTTTTGGCAGAAGGCCTCAACAGCAGCTAGTTTGAGGAAGAAATCCAAAGCAAATTTTCATATATGTTACAATGCTTTAGTTCATCATGTTTTTGCTCTAAGGATATAAACAGGGAGCAACATCAAGAGACATATCTTTACCTAGTTTTAAGCAACTTGGAGGTATGAATCATTTACAAATCAGTTTCAACAACTTTATCTCATTGGAATCCATACAGAGAGACCTGGCAGTGTTTCAGCACAATTTTTCCCCATCCAGCTGCACTGAAAGGTCTGTGAGCCCACCACACAATAAGAAGCTGCCTTCCAATCTCTGATTCACACAGGCATTACTGTACAATACCAGGAAGGGAGCAAACATATGAGAATGCTCAGCCAGCCCCAAGACATTTTAATTATACTTGACATCCATTTGCTACCAACTCCATATTCTCCTTCATAAAACCTGCCTTCATTGCAACATCTACAGGTTGATCCTGCTGCAGCATCAGTCAGAATTGCCTGTATATTTCTTAAGTTTCACATTTCTGCACTTTCTTACAGTCACTTCAAGTCAAAACTTTTTTAACTATCAGGAAGTCCATTCAACTTAGAACAAAAGTGCCAAGTAAGAATGCTTTCATAACAACAAGCACAGAAAAGTAGTCAGAAAGCAGGAGGAAGGACCCGCTCAAACAAAGTACAGGTTATGCAAATTCCTAGGGCTCCACTGGGTGAGATTAGGCTGCCAGCTGCCAAAGCCAGCCAAAATATCAGAAAAGCAAATGAGGATCTAGGTTGTTAAGCACCCACGGGGGTTGGTTTCATTTCCCTTTTGAGGGGCAAGCAAATTTTGTTCCAGTTTATTTCCAAGAATTCATTACTCTCCTTGAATAAACCAGACTTTGTGTTTAAGACTGTCTGATGCTCAGCAAAATCACACAAGCACAGAGCTTCTCTGGAGTCTCAGTAAAACAATACATTGAAACAGAAGACACGGGCATCTGCAATGCAGGCCAAATCTGGGAATTTCAGGAGTGGTCTGAGGCTTCTGCCTTAAGGCCAAGAGCCCCAGTTTTGGAAAAATTACAGCTGATTTCCAGGATATGTGAAGAAATCTCTATGAGGAGTTAATCAGTGTCCACTAGCAATAATTAGACCTAAAAACCTGTGCATCATAACAAGTGCATAATAGAGGACATATTACAATCTTTTGTAATCACCTTCTCCTATCTCACAGAGCAATGTCAGGAAAACTCTTTGTATACGTGGTTTACGTCCTGAAGAACAGGGAATGAATGAGCTAAATTGACATGGAGAGGTGGTACAGCCACAAGAGAGAGTCCCTTTGCTAGAATGTGTGGCTCCTCTAGGTAATGTCCTGAATAGCAAAACAGACAAACAAAAAAATCAATTTGAGTTCCAGTTACATAAGCAGCAGGGAGAATAAACATATAAGGGGCAGACAAGACAGAACCAGCCTTAAAGGCTTGTCTACATGAGACATTAAAATAGACACCTGTAACCATTATTTTCCAGTAACTTCTCCAAGCATGAGCAGCCTCAATACAAAATAAAGAAGTGCAAATAGAGAGTTGTCCTGGAGTCATTGTAGTATTTAAAACTCTGACACCTCCTTATTCAAGAGTAATATCCCTGCATAGACAAGCCCAAGATTAATCACAGCGTTGGTAAAGCATTAGGTAGATGAAAAGGTGTAATGTTCTTTGAGTGCCCCTCCTTCAGAAATTGTCTTAACAAAAGGGTTGGGTTTGTTTACTGGATATAAAATGTTGCTAAACCAGCTAGAATAATGTCACATTTTAACATGAAAATATATTCAGATTTTGACATCACTCTTAATGATACCTGCAAGTATCAAATTCAAAACACAGAAGTTTACAATATACATTTCCTTCCTGCAGGTCTTAATGGAAGCACTTACCTAAAACAGCCCAGCAGGAAAACAGACTCCATGCAATTCAAAACAAAGTTTAGAACTGTACGCTGCAAAACATTTGCTTCATAAATAATAATAAAAAATTATGTACTAATACTACTATCAAACGGTTCAGAGTCCAAATCAAATGTTCTTTTTGCAGTAAGGCTCAGTTATATGTGGCAGACACAATGGTTCTACAATATTCAAGTGAAATAAACCTGAAGTTTAGGGGACAGCAGAAAAATTGAACATTTCAGAGTGACTTGTGTGCACCTAATCCAACTCTCATTTAAGCACTGTGGATTTGGCATAGTTTCAAACTACCATGCATTATAACAGACAACAGAAACTCAGACCTTTCAGTTGTCTTCCTCAGTAAGTGCACATCAACTAATCCACCAAATGTAAAACCCAGCTTCTTACAAGTTTGAAAAGGTTATGTGTAATGCTGATGAGGAAACTGAAAGCATGAAATGTGTAGAATTAAAAGTAGGTTAGCAATTGAAACAGCTTGTTTCTATGCTCCTGAAAAGGAAACAATTTTATACAACTGTGCCTATTGCTTAGTGTTGAAATCCACAGGCCTTGTAAACACAGTTCCTTTTCTTCATCCCCTTTATCTCTTTTAGTCTATCCTTGTCAACCAACCAACTTCTCAGTGTTCAGGAGAGCACTCTGTCCATGTATGATCATTCATGGGCAGGGGAGAAATGTAAGAACTTAGAAATCCAGCTCCTCCTCCCCTTCTCTTTCTCCTGTCTCTGATATCTTGGGAGTTATGGGAAAAAGATTCCCAACCTTTTTTCTACAGCAATTATTCTTATTTTAAGCCATGGGTAATGGGAGCAATTGCCCTCTGCACATACCAAGCAATTAGTTGGATTTAGAAGTACACAGTTTTTCCCAATAGCAGGTAGAACATCCGGCAACAAAATACAGACTGTCACATATTGGGTTTTGGTTGGTTTTTTGTGCCTTCTTTTGTTTTGTTTGGGTGTGGGTAAAAAAGGAAAACACCACAATTCACACACAAGGTATTTTAAATATTTCTAATGTTCATTACAACCATGAATCTAAACTACTGCACTACTAGATATCAAAATAAACTTGTTCCTGACGATGATAATCCTAAAACAATAAACACATGGAAAGGATTCTTTTTTAATTAAACAAAAGTAGTATCTACCAAAGGATGGATGTAAGAAGAGACTTTCAAAGCACTGAGGAAAACATGCAATGGGAATGAGATTTGCTTTTAAAAGCATGCAGAATTTGGTTTTTTTTTAAGGTGAGAACTGAGTAACGTAAATAGCTCATAGATGTTACTGCAGTTGCCACCCAACAAAATATCAAAATGATTGGATTAATTGAACCAAAGTATAATTCTTCAGAATAAGAAAAAATCATCTATTAGGTGAATTTATTTGCCAAACATTCTACTTACTAACAATCTAAAGGATTTAAACATTCTTATAATATGTACTGGAAAAGGAAAGTTGACAACAGCCTCTTTGGATGGCAGACTTCTTTAATCACAAGGAATAAGGAAGATACTGTTGGTCTTCTTGTTTGTTTTGTTTGTTAGTTTAGTTAGGGCTTTTAAGTGCCAACAGTTTACAGAAGCTGAGTTGATGCCCAGACAAATGGATGTGTCAAAGCCAGAATATTAGTCAGCAACTTTGCATCTGCACCTGTTTTCCTTGCCCATGTAAGACTGGAACAACAGTCTTCAAGATCTTCAAAATCCTGAAGAAGATGCTAACAGCAGTAAATATGTACATACATAGCACTGGTGTAGCCTAATCTCCCAAAATTATTTGAAAAATAGCATGGTATCCAACAAAATGAACTGCCTGTACTTTTGCAGAGCTGTCAGGCATTACTTTGATGCCAAGGAAAACCAACACCTAGGTGCAAGAGCAGCTGTCCAAAATGTACTCAAAGGTAAGAGACTGATGCTAACTTACTGGCTCTGGCACACAGAGGAAACAGCAGCACAACTCAAATGAGAAATACATACACAGGGAACGTTTTTGCTTTGAATAAAAATATATGGATCTCAATGTAAGTGATAATGTCCAAAGCTAAAATTGTGACTGGCATAGAAAAGAGTCAAAATAAATCTCACCAACTGCTGCAGGCACATTTGGGAAAAGAAAAAAAAAATATACTCCCTGCATATAGTTCAAGAGTGGAAGACACAAATATTTCAACCTGAACACATATCTGAACTTTCACTAAGCACACTGTTTTTATATAGGCATGCTGATAAGGTCTCTAAAAAGAGGATAAAATTACTCAGACACTCCAGAGGTCAGTGCTTTTTAGCATCAAATACACAGTTAAATAAGCAAGCATCAGGGAACACACCTTGCAGGTAGGACATGCCTATTGCAATGAAATAACTCAGACACAACCTAGCACTTTCCTCTCCCCCCACCTGAATCTAAAAGATTCTGAAGCAGCCAAAAAAAAAACTGATGAGCTTTGCAGGGCTCTTCAGATATAGGTGTTATGAAAGGGAATTAATGAGTTCTTCTCCTAGAAAGTCAAGGTTTCTAGTATTTTCCCCTATAAACTCAGGTCCCTCAGGATGGATCATTGCTGTGAACACCTTTTTTTTCCCAGTTTGAGCTGAGTCCCCACTCACCAAAGTCCCGGAGTAAATTCTATGCAAGAAAGATGTACACTTTACTAAAATGCAATTGTTTACAATTCAGGACTCCCAGCTCCTCAAAATTCTTGGTATAGTTAAACCTAGGCAAAAAGGGTCAACTACAATTACTCAAGTCCTCCCTCTCACATTGAAAAATCTATTAGACATTAGACTTTAGGACAGCATATGCTCTACAGGAGTTAAAGGACCTCTGCTATTACATGCAATCTGATGATCTGGAAAACAATTCTAGTTCAATTTAAAAAAAAGGGGAACAAAAAAACCAACCAAACAACAAACCACCACTAAACAAAACCCCCAAACCAATCCCACTTGGCCTGTCACAGCACTGACCATGTATTTTGTAACCATATGTTTTGGAGACTTAAGAGACAGAAAAGGAAAAGACATTTAGCAATATAAAAAAATAGAGAGGCTTTTAGAATTTCAAATCTGATGCTTGGAAATACGAACAGAAGGTTTAATATACTCCCTACGTGCTGATTCATGCTGTTGTAGGTACTCTATATACCCAGAGAGTCATTTGCTCAATAACAATTGTAAAGTGACAGCAACAAGCACTTTAAAAGTGTCTGTCCTTCCAACATTCACACATGGATACAAAAGCCACCCCCAACCTAATGAGTCCAGGGTTCCAAGTCCACTGCAAAGGATCTGTGGTTATGTGACCCAAGTGCTCAGTCACATTATCTACACTGAACAGCCACTAAAGATTTTGTAGACTGGCATGCAGAATGAGTGCTTGCCACTAAGTATCTACTTTTTATTTTTAGGCAGCAGATTCCCTTCTCCCATGTTTGTCCACTGACATCCCATCCCCAGCTACTGAAAAAGAGATGCATAGTCTTACTGTTTGTTTTTGTAGTTTAGCCCACTCGAAGGCTCCCATGTACAGACCATCCAACTGTGCAATAATATAGCCAGCATGCCTCCAAAATGGGTCATCCTTATTATTTCTGATTTGCTGTCTTGTCCATCGATCTTGCTTCCTGCAGAGGAACAAACAGGTTGCAGTTTTCTTGGGGTTTTTAGAGTGTAATTGATAATGCAGGGAAGGGACAAATATATTATGACTCAGATGATCCAACCTTACTAGTGTTTTGAGGCAAATCATACTTTGAAAATCCTGCAGATATAAACATTACATCCTCCATGTGTAAGGTTCATGCAACATACCCTACCAACACATGCTTCTACAAGTCTTTAGTATCAAAGAATGAGTTGGACTCCACCTTTGTGGCGGACTTTGCTATAGGAAGTCTAGCATCCCCAAAGAGTCAGTAAAAGGAAACAAGCACTTGATAGGTCAGATGAACCATTCCCTTTTAAATGCCTATTTAAGAACAGAAACAGACTGACAATTGAAGAGCCTAGCTCTCTCCCTTATTTACAAGTGCAATGAAGGCTTTGCTGATGGTGCTCAAATACTGCCTAAGAACCACTGTTATGCTCCTCTTAGTAAAAGGTGGGAGGCCAAGCAACTATGCCATGTGGCAAATTCAGTCAAGAGCCAAATAATCCAGGTTTAGAGCATGAGGCAACACAAGCTGAACAGACTCTAGGGGCAGGAGCAGCCAATATTACAAGGATCTCTCAGAGTTCCCTCTTTTGCCATGCACAAAGAGCCATAAAAGAACCCTTGGAAATCAGGACCAGATTCTGGCCTCTTCTATCCTCCTGTATCTGTCCATCCAGCACTATGTAAAGTAGCAAAATTGAGAGAACGAACCTGTCAAGGAAGCAAACTCTTCCAGCGGTATATGGATGATAAAACCAACCAGACTTAGCTTTCTAGAAGCATCAAGTTGCAAGAAGTATGTTGGAGGAAACAGGGATATGTTCAGAGCATTCAGGGCTAAAGACTTCCAAGACAGTGCAGCAACTCATATTGCAAAACTACTGTAAAGCAGTGATGCTTTATTTTTTTTTGAGGATATATGCAATAGAAAAATGATGCAAGGCCACCTAGTATTGCCCCCCTCCATCCAACAATGCATTTTAGGGAATAAAACTGCTAAGCTGAGTCATTCTGGGAAAAAAACCCCATACACATTGCTATGGTAGCTGTCAGATTTTTCTCAGCAGTGCTGAAGAATAATAGCAAGGGAGCGCTAAGATTTTTTTGCCTACCTTTTGGATAAGCTAAAACCAATCAACTTTATATATGTGCACCAATAACAGAATTAGTCAGATATATCACCCCTTGCAGAAAGCACAAAACAAGGGAAAGATGGGAAAAAATAGTCCCCAGAACTGACAGTTTCACAGAAGTATTTGTAATGAAAAAAAACATAAGTCTAAGGAGATAAAATAATTGTTAATCAGAGCTGAGTTTTCCAGTACCTGGCTTGGTTCTTCTCCCACTTCTGGTTTCCCAACAGTGTAGCTGCATTATTCAAGCAGAATTACTTTTGATTTATACAGCTGAAGAGAAAAGTGAGTCAGGACTTTTCTGATTAGAACAGAATTTACATCAGTGGTAGAATAAGATACTAACCTAACAGAGGAAGAAAAGGATACACAATGCTAAAAAGATTAAGGTGCCAGGAGACCACTGTTCAGTAACATTCAAAATACCAGCTTTTTAGAAAAGGATTTTTACTAGAATGACCTTCAGAATTCATTGACATTATCCACACCCTTTTGTAGCAATGGTTTCAAACATTTCTTTGAAAGAATCAGCATTGGGGAAGAGTATATGCCCCTCTTCATGTATACTTAGAATTTCTTTTAATAATAACGACATTCAATCAGAAGGAAAGGAAGCATATATTTTCTTTATCCCAATAGGAAGAGAATAAAAACACCTTGAAAATTCTGTCACCCTCCAACCCCAAGTCTTGAATAATTTATTTTTAGTAACTAAATACTTACGCCATAAAATTCTGAACTCCACTTCGGACAGTGGGATTCTTAATTAACTGTGGGTACATATTTGCAGCATGGTCATACATGTGCCTGAAAGAACAAGAGTAGCAGGAGTTATTCTTTTGCATCTTTCCTTCCTTCAGTTTACCAACCCATTGATCAACAATGACAGCATTGACAGACAAGCAACACAGTTCACAAAGTAAGCTTTTCCTACTCGCAGAAATTACTCCAGTGTATGACAAACAGCAAAGGTAACACAAATGGATTGTTGAAATTTAACTTAAAATAAATGACCTTGTCAATGCCTGCTCGAACTGCTGCACAATGCAAAGATAAGCAAGAATGAGACTGAAGTACTTCATAGCAAAACTGCACATTCAGGGAATATTTGTAGGCCAGAAGCATCTTGAAAGCATTAGCACATTAATTCAAAGCACAACAAAAATAGTTTTCTGGAAAGCTATTCTATTTGGAACCAAAAAATCCACAAGGGTAAAGATAATATAATTTTCCAATTCAGTAATTTCATTATTTGGAGAGATAATTTCAGCATGATACCTAGCAGGTTTTACTTGCCATTAAACATGTGCTTTCCTTCCTGATTAAGATAAATATCCCCATTTTAAAGTGTGTATAGAATCACAGAATATTCTGAGTCCAAGGATCAAATCCAACTCTTAAATGAATGGGCCCAAGGGATCAAACCCACAATCTTGGCATTATTAGTACTATAAGTTGATCCTATATGTTCCCACAGAAACTCCCACTCCCAGCCCTAAACAAATTCAGCTTTATGGAGACTAAAATTCTTGTGGTTTTTTATTGGGTAGCCATTTCATCCCCATTAGCTAATAGAAACAAAAGTTGAAAGGTTTTGTTGGTTAGTTGGTTAGGGCTTTTTTGTTTGTTTTGTTGAAGTCCTTCAGGATGAAATCAACTACCAAAAATGCTCAAGAATCCAGATATTAAAGTCATCGTTCCATTTTACGTGAAATGTAATTGTTTGATTCAAACCAAAACAGAAATTCAACATTTCTTAATTTTGGGTCAAACTTAAGTAATTCTTTTTTCTTCAGTCACTGATTAAATTTAAAAATAAAAAGGGGGAAATCAGCAGAGAATTATTTCGCTGAGGTCCTGAGTTGATAGATATAGAACTTCATCAATCATCAGTAAATTTATCTCCTACCAATGCTGAGAGAAAGAAAACAGCACTGAGAAACAGATACCAGCCTCAAGGTAAGCACATGCCAGCAGGACAGAATTCCAATAGCAAAACTCATGAGAGCAGCTTTCTCTGGGAGGGATACAGACAGGAGCTCTTCCCAGTTTCCCTCGGGGGATAATTAGAGAATACAGACAGATGACTGAGTAGTTTGCTGATGATTAGAGAATCATCCACTGATCTTCTCCACTATTTCTTTCCTTTGCCCCATTCCCAGATGATTGCATGAACTTGATTGCATGACCCTGCTGCTTCTTATCTTAGCTCTGGTACCATTCTGACTACCAACTGTAATTGTTTGCACACATTCAGACAAAACATTAACCCAGCAAAAATGTGAATTATTTTTCTGGTAGTTTGAATTAGGTTGTTATGCCAACAGATGAGCAACAGAGCTGGTGCAAAAAGACAGCTCTATACTGTGTTAGTAGATTAACTGATGCATGAAAGGGCAGACACAAGTTGAGGGGATCTGTGGAGGGAGGTGCTGGGGCAAGAGAGAGGAGCATTCAGCAGCTTTACACCATTACACCTTTCACGTAACACAAGACTACATGACATAATCATAACCTACTTCTTGAAGAGGATAAAAAAGTTGAAGTGACAGATCAATATTCTCCACCCCTGCAAATTCACAGAGAATTCAGCAAACAAAAATCCCAAGTAATTTTAGGAAGGAAATTAGAGCTTAGCCTACTCCATGCTACAAATCAGAGCACCCATGTCACTAATGTGGAGCAAACAGCATGAGTTGGTTCACCTGGCAGATGGTCATTTAGTGATTAGAAGCAGTTGAGGAGGATACACAGTTAGGATACTGCTCTAACCACTGCCTAGGCCAGGACAAATGATCAGGCTTCCAGACTCAACCATCAGCTCTACTCCCTATTTTGCACTCAAAGGTTATGCAACACAGGCAGATTTTACAGTAGCATTATCTTTAAGCTGTAATGACTGATGTAGAGGTTGGGTTAGTTCAGAATCAGGGGACTGAAAACAGCTTCTTTAATGGCTTTCAGTCTTGTTTATGTTAACAGGGGACAGACAATTCCTGGTATTGATTGGGGTTTTTTTAATAACCAATGTTATCACAAATTTTTCCCCTAGTTGCTCTCTTTAATATTTTTGCTTTAACAGAGCTTCTGTGTGCGTGGCCAGCATGTTTTGTAAGGGTATTATTCTCTGAAGTAAATGGGATCATTTTAGTAAGGTAGGGCTTTGCAACTACATCTAAAGCCAAATGCAAGGTAATTACAAATCCAAGACAAGAATTCAAAGCCTAAAAACAGAAAAGCAGAGCCCTGCTTCTTCAAATTACTGAGGAAGATGATAGGATTCAGGTCAGCTGAAGCTGTATCAGAAAAGAGTAAAATTAATGTCGCTTCAAATTTTAAATACTGCTCTTGGGCCCCTGGCAGACCCCCACTGGAGCTATTTAAAATAATGTCACAGATTTGGATGTGCTCTGCCACTAAGTAAAGTAAGGCCTCATTAACACTTCTCTGTTTGCAATGGAGAAAGAGAATTCATACCTAAGAACACCAGAGCAAGTATCTTTGGCTGGATGATAGGACTGGACCTTACAGAGGGGTGAGAGACCGGGGATAAAAACAAGTGTATGGATCCCCAGACACTACAGACACTAGGATTCAATTTATCCAACCCCTAACTATGTATTTTCAAAACATATAGCTACTATCTGAATTAGGTGCCGACATTAGAAAAATGAAGCATGCTCTAGAAAAGGCTTATGTTTCTACCATCACTGGTAAACTGGTCTGACTAGATGAACTATCACTTTTTCTACAACAGTCCTATACAGCTAGAGATGAGATTAATTTTTCCTGAGTAATCTGACATAAAACAGTTGTAGCATACTTCATATTCTGCATATTTATTTTTTTTTAGTGTGGTTGTTTTACAGTCTGCTTAGGTTCCTACTAAGGGCAAAGCATATGTTTTTAAGAAAGGTACTTGGTCACTCTTTTGCTTACATGATAAGGCCTAGCTGTGTCTTAAAACTCTCCTTCATGCCCTAAGGTGTAATGTGAGAACTGAGCTAGCTGAGAATTCCTGAAGGTCTCCAAATTGCAGGCACTATCAAGCCGCAGCTCCTGCTCACCCAACAGCTTCTGCAGGAACCTGTGCTTCAACCTGAGATCAAGCACACAACCTTTCCTTCCTATTAATGCATCACATCAGAGCTCTTCCTAGTAGGATTTCAGGGTGAGTCATTACCACATATGGATGCAAGACAGCTGGACACCTTGGAGTTAAGACAACAGGTAGCCATGTGCTAAAGGGCTCTTCAATTACCAAGCATACCCAATGTTTTCACATTGGAGGGCTGTGCCTGAGCCACCTGAGGTGCTTGTACAGGCAGCTGACACAGGAGTCTTCACTCCAGCAGCTAAGTGGCTGTCAATGCAAACAGAGCCTTCCCCAAAGCTAAACACATATTTACAGTCTCCCTTGTTGTTACCAAGTCCTTCAAAAGGAAGGTTGAGCTGAGTGCAGCTACTGTGGGCACCAAGGTGTGCAAAAGTGGAATGAGAATGTTTAGAGACACCTTCTCATAAGGGAAGTTGTGATGGTGCTGGAGAGTTTCCCTGAAGAGAGGCTAAATGGGCCAAGAAGTCCGATGGGAATAGAGTTACAGATTGAGAAAGGCTGTTTCCTGGTATTACTTCAGAAGACTTAAGTGTCCCAAAGAAAGAAATTCTGCCTGCATATTAATTAGGATCCTGTGAATTTCTAGGCAAGATGAAGGAGAAATGGAACTCTGACAGCAATATTAACATCTGCAGACTTAGAGAGTTCTCACTTCTCCTGTGATTCAGGAAATTGCAAACACAGCGTATAAAAGGATTCATTAGTTGCAGTTTGCCAAATAAAAATCTACCAAGGTTGTGCAGCTAAAACCTGAAGTAATAAGGTTCTCTGTCTTCTCAAAGGTCAAGAGATTACATCACTAATTCATCTCTGCTCCTTAGTTGAAGCATTCTCAAAAGGTATTCTTAGTTTACAGAAAAACCTTCTTTATCCAAAATAGCTTTATATGACCTGACAGGAAAAGCTTATGTTCATCACCTCCAGTGAGAAATATGCTTCCACTGCATTTACAGACGTACAACGGGGCAAAGACATAGCAAAAATCCCAAATTCAAATGGTATGTATAATATTTGATAGTCATTTTAGTGATGGTAAGCATTTTCGGGTCTTGCACTTGTCAGAGGATTTCTCTGTGGATTTTCTCAAAAAGTTTCCCCAGAAAAGAAAGGCTTTAGCTACTTCTGGTTTTGCATCTTAACCCACTCTCGCACTTAATCTCCTTTAAAAGTTGAATTTCCCATTTTGTTTTAAAGCCAAAGTCTCAAGCCCTACTTTTCCACATTGATACAAACCCTCAGCTTCACTTCCATAGACTTTAAGATCTCTGTTCATTACTATTTCTGCTATATTCACTTCTGTACAAAAGGCCACCCAGTGCTGGTAGCCCTACAGCAACAACAGCCAGGGGTAGGAACCAACCTCCGTAAGCACCTGACCTGGAGAAGGTGAAAGCCTTGAGCAGAATAATTTGCATAACTTCACTTCTGTGAATCTTCATTTAACACCCATGGGGAAAAAAAACCCCAAGGGGGAAAATCTCCTTCCTCTAAAACTCAGCATAGACTAAGACAGCAAATAAGCCTCTGCAGACACTGTTTCACATTCAAATCACATTTAAAGCAACAGGCATATACTTATGTTTGTTTAAAAGCCAGGAAGACACATAAATCTACTGTGGAGGCAGAAGAGCAACAGGGTATGAGTTGTTGCTACTAGAACACTACCTGACATCCAATGGGGCTTAGCATGGCCTGAGCTACCTATAGTATGACAAAGCTTAAGCTTAATCACTTAAGAGATTAATACACCTAGGTAAAGCCTTAATGAAAAAAATCTGTTGAACAATATCCAATTTTAACAATATTCTAAATGTTACGCTAGCATCGCCCAGATCCAGACACAGTTTACATAAATTGATTGAATAGCACCAAACAGGAACCTCTCAAGCCAAATAATCCAACAATATACATTCAGATCTCTCATGTATTTCATTTTCATGTATTTCATGTATTTTCCTGCCTGAAGTACAGGTTGTGTGCTCAAAACTCTAGGATTCCTTTACTCTTCCTCTCAGAAGTGTTTTGTTTTTGACAAGTATTACTTTATTAAACTTCCCTAGCATGCTTCCAGAGACTTAGCTGCCTCACCAGCAGAGACTTACTAGAGTGACATTATCATGTGATCAGAGAACTATCCATAAGTATTAACTGATCTTAAATTATCTTCTTAATTAAATTAATATTATCTTATCCAGAAGCCATATCTGACAAACATTCAGACAACCTTCCCTTGCTGACCTGTCCAACACAGTCTGTGAGTATTTATTTCAGTGTTCTGAAAGCAAAGCTGACAAAGCCAAATTCATGTCACTGCAGCCATCACAAACCTCTCCCAACTATTCCCCAGCCATGCATCAGAATTTTGGAATTTTTCTTTTCCTCTGTCAGCTTAGTCATAGGAAAAGATGGAGCTGGTTGAACAACAAGCCACGTGTGATGTTCTTAGCTACATCACCAGCTACACAGAATCATTTAGGCTGGAAAAGACCTTTAAGATCATCAAGTCCTACCTAGCACTGCCATCTACTACCAGTGAGTATTTCCTAGTGTCATTCTGTCTTGCAACTGAGTTAAGAAAAGAACAAGGTATGGTTTGGGGATTATTTTTTTTGGTTGGCTGTTGTTCGGGGTTATGTATTTTGGGTTGGGGGGATTTTTTATTTAATTTTGTTTTATCTTGGGAAAAAAAAACCCTGCTCTGGAATCATAAAAAGTACAAAATTCAGACAGTTTTCATAGTGGGAGAAATTCAGTCCCTCAGGGCTTTCAGGAGAACACTGACCCTTCTGGACATACACCAGTCTGCCTTCAGGCTTATCAGTATATTTTTTTTTATTTTTTTTTTAAGTTGGCCAAAATAACTTCCCATGCTGTGAAGTTTTGGTATCTGCTCCCCAGCAGTTTCTTGACAGTGTTTGCTGAAAAAGGTCCTTCAGGAAGCCCTGCAGACCTTGCTAGCAACATTTCTCCCTGACTGATCTGCTCTCAACTGTCTCATCTACTGTTGGTCAGTCACCTAACCACACGCTGGGGAAGTAAGGACTTTTTTTGCTACCCCTTTTGCAATTATTTACAACATAGGGCTTATGCACTTCCTTACACATACACTATTTTGTGATTACATTAGTCAGTAACATAGATGCAGTACTCATCTATCTCACCAAGGTGTTAGGAGAGCCTGCAGAATGAGAAGCAGAAGGCATTTTTGAACCCATAATGAAGAAGCTATACCTCATGCCTGCTACTAATTAAAAGAACAGCATACAACTGCAAAATGCATGGTTAGTTTAAATGGATGGGTATTCAGGGAAATTAAAGCAAACAAAAAAACCTCACAAGTACAGAAATCCGCTTGAAGTGTCATAAATTGAGTTGCTTCCTGAGATACTTACGGAGCTGTGAGATAGCCTTCCAAGAAGCCAGCAGCATACATGATATCTTCATTGCTTAAGGTCTGACTGCCATAGCCTGCTCTGATCTCCAGGACGCCCCAACCTGTTGTCTGTATACTGTTGTTGTAGAAACCATAAGCATCTCCACTCCTGTCCAGTGTGTTCCTGACCTGAAGTGTTTTTTCAGCTTTATTCCAGTACACAGTTGCATAGCGGATTTCTGTGATGGAGAAGAAAGGGGGCAAGGGAAACAAACAAACATAAGTAGGTATTTCCTATCCAATACTGAAATGTCAAGGCAATATTTTGGCAATTTAAAAAAGTTAATTTTATAGCTCTCCATCACGTTTAGTTCTACTATGGAGATCAACACTAATGTTAATGTACTGAAAAAAGGCATGAGAACCAACTGGAGCTTTACAAAACCTTACAACTAAATATTCTCATGTTATTCTTCTGGACATTATCTACAACTCTTTCAGTGTAGAGCTCCAACATAGCTGAGTGTTGACATAAAATTCAGAAAAGAATTTCCTTATCTGGTCCAGAAAACAATCTATACAAACCAGAAGACAGCATGCCCTAGGAACTGCAAAGGATTATAAGCTACTGTTGACTTTCTTTTCCACCTAAAGATTCAAAAAATTGCAAAAGTTTTCGAAACTGACTTTCTGGGCAACTAATCCTGGAGATGGCATAACAGAAGCACTAGGACTTAGTGGATCACACGCTTAAAGACAAAAGCACCACACATATGCAATCCTTTTTAAGACACACAATGCCCATCACCCATCTGGAACAGAATCAATCCCAAGTGTAAAATGAACAGGAAGTAAAGGCACTAGACTGCTCAGAGTTCCACTTGGACTGCTGTTTTAAGAAACATACTGATGTTTTAATCCTGCTGAGCTGAAGAACGAAGAGAAAGGTACACTGCTTTCCAAAGCAGCAAACAAACAAAACCCCAAACCCCACACCCTACAATTTTAATTGAACCTTCCCTAAAATGGAACATTATTACATTAGCTCTTTATTCAAGAGTGATCAAATCACTAATACAGAATTTTAAGTGAAAAGAGTTTAAAAATTATGAGTCAGAGTTCCTAGAATTATTTGAAAAGTTTTAAGGGATAAACTCACAGACAGTCCCTCTGAATGGCTGTACAGCCCTCTGGTCTATCACCAGCAAACTTGCTGAGGGTACACCCTGCCCCATTGCTGAGGTCATTAAGGAAGATGCTGAACAGTATCAACCACTGGCATATACCACTTGTTACCAGTCTCCAGCCAGACTTTGTACCACTGCACACTAGGTCAGTCTTCAGGATATACTAGAGACACTTCTCATGGTAACAGAAGACACATTAGCAGAACAACAATTTTAGTAGTGAAAAAACTTTGGGTTTTCCCCTATTCTATGAAAAGAAGTGTTACATGAATATTTAGAGATTAAGTCATTTCAGGGACTTGGAACACAGTGTCTAAAAACATGTTTTTCATCTGCCAGGTACTGAGGCTATTTAAAGGACTGAAACATGACAGACTTTGGGTAACTCTTCAAGCAGCTAGGTGCTTAGTTTTCTGTTGTCTCCTTAACTATCTTCTAGTAATACATGCAGTAATTTCTACTTTAGGTTAAGGGTAAACATGGGAATCATGCAGACTGAAAAGTCTGTAAGCAGAGGAACAGGCTGATAAGGTTCATCACTGGAGAGAGACGAAGGTCACCTTACAAAGCTAAAGCTTACACAGCAAAAAAGTCAGGGAAAGGGAGGTCCTGAGAAGAAGTGGTGCAAGGGGTCAGTGCAGAACACAACTTGCCCATCCAGCAGCAAATGGGAAGGCTGATTCCAACCAAGAGGCCCATTGCAGGGCAGAGGAGAGACAGGCCATGTGCCCAGTACACAAAGATGTTGAGGAATGGGTAGAAAGAGCAAGAACAAAGCAAGGCAAAGCATGATCATCTTCCCATCTCTTCAGGAGGTTGTAGAAAGGTGGCAGGAAGTCAACAGGAACCAGGGCAGCTGGGTATTGTTATTAGTATGTATGTATGGCCAGTCTTTGCGAGCGAAGATTTGGGAAAGGTCATTAACCCTTCGAGCCTGCGCAGTGGATTTTTT
>NW_016690321.1:786099-794430 GCF_001604755.1 Lepidothrix coronata
ACTACTCTTCTGTTTCACTGAAAACTAGTTTTGCATCACTTTGAAATACAAAAAAATCTAGAACAAATTTGCACATCTGTTTTCAGTATATTCTCTCCTACAACTAAGATTCGGTAGTAAAGATTATATTATCGCAGTGCAGAATTTAAATGTTTCAGGTCAACCTGAAATAAAGATGTTTCCATTCAATTTTGTAATTTGATAGAGCTTGGCCTATTTTCCCATTAAAAATTTTACAGAATCATAGAATGGCTTGGATTGAAAGGGACCTTGAAGATCATCTAGTTCCAAATCCCATGCCGTGGGTGGGGACACCCTTCATTAGACCAGGTCACTCAGAGTCCCATCCAACCTGGCCTTGAACACTTCCAGGGATGGGGCATCCACAGCTTCTCTGGGCAACCTGTTCCAGTGCCTCACCACCCTACAGTAAAAAACTTCTTCCTAACATCTAATCTAAACCTGCTCTCTTTTCAGTTTGAAACTACTGCCCCTACATGCCCTTGTAAACAGTCCCTCTCCCTTCTTTTTATAAGCCCCCTTCAGGTACTGGAAGGCCACAGTGAGGTCTCCCCAAAGCCTCCTTTTCTCCAGGCTGAAATACCCCAGCTCTCAGCCCATCTTCACAGGAGAGGTGCTCTAGCCCTCTGATCATCTTTGTGGCCTCCTCTGGTCCCACTCTAACAGATCCATGTCTTCTTTTTTTTTTTTCAAGAACCATCCTTTTAACTATTTAAAAAAGGCTGTATATGTCTAAAGGACAATTGAAATTTCAAAATACAATTATGATTGGAATCCATTACAAAACAAATATCAAGTACTTCAGGGCTTCTTTAGAGATTAGGTTAAATCACATAAGAAATTAGCATGAAGCCCAGTAATTTTCAAATGAAGGAGTAAATGCTTTCCTGATCTGCTTGAATATAAGCTATTTGTGTTTCCTATTCTACTGACCTTAATTCATTCTATTTCCTCATGCATTTCAGGTCTAAGTAATTTTTCAATTTGCTTCCAACAGGCCTGTCATTATTTGAAGCCTAATCCCCTGATTTGTGCTTACATCAGAGAAAAGCAATATTCAAATGTGAACTATCAATTAAGAGTTTCAGTCTTGTATGGTTTTCATGTTCACAAGGATACTTACTAGTAAAGCTTAGCTAACACAACAGATTTGCCAAAATAGTTATAGGTCCCCAATACAGGTCATCCACAGAGGAAACAAAAATAATCATTCAACAAGTAGCTTTACTAATCTCAGAGTACCTCAATTTAAGCCATTTTTATTAGAGAACATTCTCTAGAAACAGTTTCCAAACTGTATGATGAATCTTCAAGGCATTCAAAATGCTGAAGAACAATGAGCCAAATTAAAAAAAATAATTCACAATGTTGAAAGCTATGTTTACTCCATTAAATAGCCTAAAGGCATTTCTATTTGCTCCTTAGTAGTTTTCTACCAGTACTTCAATTATGATGTTAGTTTCAGCTAATACCCAGTTGATTTCTACTTCATACCTGAAATTTACTTCCAATTCCTTTGAATGATTCACAGCTGACCTCTCTATCCTGCTAATGTAGTACTGAAGTGTTTGCCAATTCAGGTAAAATTTGAAAACTAGGTCTGCGAGATGAGGTGGGGCTGTCCACAAAATTACATGCTTGTAACATTTTGCAAACATTGAAACAACTGTTACCTGAATTTCTCCTTGTTTTGTGGCAATTGATAAATCAACCGGAAATTCCCAAATTATAAGCACGTAATCCAGCCCTTAAGACCTTCACTGAAAGCAGCAGAAGAGGGAGATATTGTGTCCCTGCCCACGGCAGGGCCATTCCAACCCAAACCATTATGTGATTCTCTAAGAGATCCAAAACACAGACCAGACCTATACCCAACAAGCCAGCACTAGTCACAAGTCACAGCACGCTGTAGGCCACAGCGCCACAGCAAAGCGTCCATCCTAAATGATTCCCATGCCTGCATACTACATGGCAAGCCAGCACTGGTGGGAGCTCAAGGTAACTTCCCATCTGTTGGATTCCTTAGTTTGGTTCCTCTTCTGGGAACTGGGAAGACGTTTTGGAAGCGCCAGCACCGAACACCCACGAGGCAGCCCGGCCGCCCCTGCCCGGCCGCCGGGGCACGAGGTGCTCCCGGAGCAGCGCGTGAGGCACCAGACCCCGCCCGGCCTGCGGGTCCCGCCGCGGGAAGCGGGGACTTGGCGGCCTCGCACCCGCGTCCCAGGCAGCACGGGCGGGAGGCGCGGCGAGGAGCGGCCGCACCAGGCGGGGCGCGGAGCCCGGCGGGTCCCCCGGGCGAGCCGCGCTGCCTCCGCCGGAGCCGCGGCACAGCCCGGGCCGGGCTACCCTTACCTACCGCCGGGCACCCCCGGGACGGGGAGCACTCTCGGGGCTCGGGCAGCCCGGCTCTCTCCCTCCGTCCTGCCCACCCCAGCGAGGGGGCTTCGTGCCGGCCGCCCCCCCGAACCCCGCTCGCCTCACCTGCGCGGCCGGCTGCCGCCCACAGCAGGACGAGCCCCCAGCAGTAGCGGCACACGCCGCCACTCGGCCGGACCATCCTGCGCTCCTGCGAGCGCCGGGAGGCGGCGGGACTTTAAGAAGTTCCCTCGCTCAGGGCAGGTCTCGGCGCTGCTCCCGCCTCCTCCGGCGCCCGCCCCGGCCGCGGTGCCCCGTGCTGGAGGTGGCCCTGACGGGGCGACGGTTTTCCCCCGCGCCGGCCGCCGGGAGGTGCGTCGGAATGTGCCCGGGAGCGGCCGGCATCTTTCTTGACCCAGTAGTTGTTTAGAGACAACTTTCTTGACCCTGGTGGCGGGGGGTCACTCCTGGCCAAGGTCCGACCTCGCAAGATACTGAGGAGGGGGCCCCAGGCGAGCGCCTACGGCGCCCTTGGGCTTCCAAACGGTGATTAACCAAAAAGGGGTGAAGCTTTATCAGGAAAGGCCTCCGAAAAGCAGCAGGAGTAGGGTGGTGCCTTGTCAAACTACGCGTTTTGCATCACAGGAAAGGCAGCTTTCGGCCCTGTTGGGAACAGCAACTGTCATGTGTGTCCCAGCAGAAAAAATGAGGGACAGACCTTTTCCTAGATTTTACAGGTAGAAACAACTTTCATGGGGTTTTCCCTTGAACCCCTTTGGTCCAGATCATTTTTAGGCACTTTTGTTATCTGAACCCCATTGATTCAGATCATCTTTTTGGCGCTATCGTTTTGTCTGTTGCAGTGTTGGATATTCTACGACTGTCCTAAACCAGATATTATTTGGACTTTGTGTTTCAGTAATTGTTTGAGACAGTTCAAATTTGATACCGGTGCCTGTAATAGCCTCATATAACAAGGTCACATGCCAACGAGTTCAGGCCTAGTAGCAAGCCTTGGCCTCAAGCCCAGGGTAAGAGCACTGAAACACCACTGCTGGCTACAGGGATCCTTCCATACCCATCACTGCTTTGTTCTGAGCTGCTCTTACAGATAAGCATAAAACAGTGCTGTTACTTTTTTTTTTTTGCCTTCCCAGTGCAAATTAACTTTTAAGTGTCTAATCATGAATGGATGGTGTGTTTGCTTTGGAGGAATATTTTCCAAAGTTTTTTCCAAATGAGAAACTCACCTCTCTCACACGCTTCTCTCGGTTTGACTATGCTGGTGAAGAAAAACAAAACTGTATTTTCCATCAAATTCCCTGTATAGGATTATAATGGGAGAAAAAAAGTATTTAAAACAGGATTTGGAGTCATGTGAGAACTAGGGCAGAGAACACAAATACATGATGCCAAAACAGGAGGTGTGTGGATGAGTGACAAGTGATGTTCCTCAGGGGTCACTATGGGGACTGGCACTGTTTACCATCTTTGCCAGCAGCATGGGCTGGGCTTGAGTGCACCTTCATTGAGTTTGCTGACGATACCAAGCTGTGGTGCAGTCAACATGCTGGAGAGAAGGGATGACATATCCAGAGGAGCCTTGACAGGCTTGAGAGGTGGGTCTGTGTGAACCTATTTAAGTTCAACAAGGCCACGTGCAAGTTCTAGGCATGGGGCGGGGCAATCCCAAGGACAAATACAAGCTGGCCAGAGAATGGATTGAGAGCAGGCCTAGAGAGAGACTTGGGGTGTTGGCCAACGAGAAGGTCAACATGAGCCAGAAAAGCCAACCATATCCTGGGCTGCATCAAAAGCAGTGTGGCCAGCAGGTCAAGGGAGGTGATTCTGCCCCTCTACTCCACTCTTGTGAGAACACACGTGGCTGTTTGGCCCCAAATGTAAGAAAGACATGGACCCGTTGAACCGAGTCCAGAGGAGGGCCCCGAAGATGATCAGAGGGCTGGAGCACCTCTCCTATGAAAACAGGCTGAGAGAGTTGGGGTTGTTCAGCCTGGAGAACAGAAGGCTGCTTATAGCACCTTCCAGTACCTAAAGGTCCCTACCAACCCAAACTATTCTATGATTCTATGTATGATAAAAATGAAGTGGGAAGGAATCTGAATATGACCCAAAGCTACAAAAGTCTTGTTGTGTGTTTGGAAAGGTTTGCTTCCACATGCTCCCGGACCAGGGATTCTCAGGAAACCTTTTTTGTGTGTGTGTGAGTTAAGTCCAAATGAATGGTGATGAAGCCAAAATTCTTTCCACTTGAACAACAAAATTATTTCTCACACTAGGTTTTTAATATAACACTTCATTGCTTAAAAAAAAACAACTAGGAGAGGTGGATGACTGGACTTTCACTGATAGATTTCTGGTGGTAGAGCGCTTTTTGATCTAACATTTGATAATAAAATGCAATGATAAGACATTGAATCTAAGACGGATTCAAACCAGAATTCAGGAATAATTTTTTTAAAAGAGTAGTCAAACTTGATTTTATTGTGATGTATAGGTGACAGATATGTGCAGGGACGGCCCCATGTGGAAAACAAACCTATCAGAAGATGGGTCCATCAACTCATTGCTAAGGCAACTATTTATCTTCACCAAAGATGTGAAATTTATTATCTGAAGAACGCTGGAAAGAGAAGGGCTGTTGCAAACTAAGCACTGTTTAAATTAATTGTCTCAATCAGTGTTAGCAGACATTTGCTCTAAAATAATTTGTTGAGGTGTCAAGGTTGGAACCCATAAAACTCCTCTTTAAAAATTGACTTATGTCATTTCAAAGATCAGAACAGCTCTGCTTGAGATAGTAGTAGTAGTGGGCTTCTTCAGGCTTGATGAGTCCAGCACTTGTCACTGCATTACAGCTACACTTGCTGAGCATATCAGATGCAGTAATAGCCCAGTGGTGCCCAGCAGCAGAGCCCTCACACCCAAGAATAGACAAAGCTTGTCGACTGGCACCACGAGGCAGGAAGTAGCAGGCTTTATACTTTCTTACTGTGATGATGTTGTTTCTAACACATACCAGTTTTACAATATTAATAATTTTTTTCTATCCTCCTCTAGATGAATGCTTTCATTAGGTCACAGACAGAAGATGGTGTGGTAGTAGTGCCAGTTCGAGTTTAAGATTGGTTACATATAATGTGAAAGCCATGGCTGTTGGTTACACATTTTCTGGTCTTTCTCTCTACCGTGTTCTTGGGTGTAGGAATTTACATTCATTAGGCAAGAGTACAAGCCCTTTGGCACCTCATTATTTAATTTTTCCAGGAATCTTTGCATTCCAGATCTATTTACATCTACATTGTTCTTTTTGTGCGTGTGTGTGTTCTTACAAAGCCAATTTATATTGACAAAGAAGAAACACAGGAATTGGCTTGCTCTTTTTAATTTTTTTTATGTTTACTTGAAAAAAATGCTGTTTAAAACCAATGATTTTGCACCAATTTTATTGTTTGAATACTGACCAATGTTTGACAATGGTGGAAGAATTAGCTCTGCTTTGAAAGCCACCAATGCACAAAAGGTCCTTGCAGAAGTTTCACTCAGTAGATGTTATTTCTTCATACGAATGCTGATTTTCTTTTACATGCGTTCCCTGTGCTTTTGTTGCTTTTTAAAGCTGTTTATTAAAATAGATGCCATGGTGTCAGTTAATGAGCGAGTCATTTGAGTAAAACCTGCTTGGTTGTGAAACTGCATCCAAAAGCTGAATTGAAAGATTCTGAGGTTAATAAGTTCAGATAATTTTATTTCCTTAATTTCTGTTTCACTTCTGGTTTGGGGAAAGAAGCAGAAGTGGTAAAGAGATAAGAAAGTGTCTAGTTTTGGAAGAAAGTTTCATTTTTCAGGCCCAGGAAATTCAGATAAGCTTTAGAAACCATATTTCTGGAGTAATCTCCCAATGTAAATAACAGAAGTGTTGCCTCTTGAACAAAGTCAGCTTGATTAAATAAAACATGTGAGACACAGGAAAACAACAGAAGAAGCAAAATAGCAACATATCCGGGTTTTACATATGATATATTTGATGTTATTTTCAAATATATTACAGCAAATCTTTCTTCAAATAAAAGTTACAAATTAAATACAACATTTAAAATTTGTGACAAATTAAGGTTTTACTGTGAATATTTTCAGAAGTGGATTATTGAACAGGCTATCACAGTTAAAAAAAAACTAACTAAACCAAAAAAACCTCACTATTTTCCAGACTCAAGTGCAGATATTTTCATTTACCTCAAATCAGGCTGCATGTGTCCTACTGAAGTCATCTAACAATTTCAATGTTACAGTGAAGAGAGGTTTGATTTACAGATAGCAGGTCAGACAGTAGAAAGGATGCTTGGAAAGGTATTTTCTTTCTCCTCTAGCTGAAAGTGTAAGCCTCCAGCCTTCACATGAAGTTCTCCAGAGAGTTGCTGCAGCTTCTTGAGTCATACTAGACATCCAGTTTTAAACATATGTGGTAAAATTCTCTGTGCTGACCAATTGCAGGTATTCTAGGGTACCTGATCGGTAGCTAGCTACCCGTGAAAGCTCATGCGCCTTGGATCCTTCATTTTCCCTTTTCTGAAGACTATTGGTTATCATCTCTGCTAAGTCATCTTGTAACCGCTGCTGATTCTCCCTGAAAGCAACAGGATGGAAAAAAAATCCAGTGAGTCACGTTTTTAGTGATCGCCAGGTCCCCAGTGTTTTTAAAATATTTCTATCCCACGTCTGTCTTAATGACATTCACACATTACTGATAAAAATAGTGGACAGGACCAAATTCAGCTTCTGAATTTGGGAATAGAAGTCAGGATTTCCTTGTGAGTTTTCCAGATAGTATAGATCAGTGTCTTTGCACAGGAGATCTGTACCTTTGTCATTATTGACCTTCCAAAAAAATCATGATCATTTGCATGAAAAGGAAGACACAAATTAGATTCAATCCCAATCAAAATAGGTTCTAGCTCTCAACACCATTACTGGCACCAGCACTTCCACTATTCAACTTCATGCAGCCTTTAGTAACAGAGTTGCCATCTTTACAGAAATTTCTTCAGTATATCTGGCTTTTGCTGGAGTACCACACATATGACAATTTTTAAGGGGCAGTCCTATATGAGGAAGTGAAAACAAAAACATCACTGTGATCCAGCTCAAGAGGGACTTTTACTACTTGAATTCCGGAACAACTGGCAATTCAGTAATTCTAATAGTCTCAACAGATCATATTAATTTTAAAAAAGGAGTTCTGAATTTACGAAAGAGATGTACCATAGAAGTAGTCTTGATAGTATTTCCTGCTCAGCTCAAACACTTGTACTTTCCATTAAAAAAATAACAAAGTTCATAAGATTCTGTAGTAGATTAAAAACTTGATTTTTCTGTTTTGCTAATGCCCTGATAAAACCCTCATCTTTCGCTTAGCCTCCTCTTTTCTCTAATGTACTAGGAATAAATGGGCAGAGAATTTTATTCATGCAATGGACACATTGAGTAAGACTGAAAACTTTTGTAGTAGACGTAATCTGTAACATTTACTTATGCCTTTCAAGTGAGAAACTTGCACAATTATTGAGTTTGCAGGAAATAATGCAGTACTCGTATGCAAAATACATACTAAATAAATGCAACAAGTTATCCTGACTTCAATTCTGCATAGTTTCCCAAAAACAACCCTTCCGCTATTGTAAAATTATGGCTCAGTTCCAGGACATCAACTTCATATTTTTTCCTGATAACTTCTCTCTTCTGTGTTAGAAGATAACCTCTCGTTCAATTTTTAAAGACTATTCCCGTGTAGTATTACAGTAACTTTGTTCACCTCTTGTAGCAGAGTACTGCTTAAAATCCTGCAAGTTTCATTCCTCCTACAAATTTCCCTTCAAGAGCTCACCGGCTCTTTTCTGGTATTAGAGAGAGCTGCACATTCAGTTGTGGTTATCC
>NW_016690321.1:798445-900721 GCF_001604755.1 Lepidothrix coronata
TGACCAGACTCCAACAGCTCTCCCACCAGCAGTTTTTTTCCCTCTCCCTTTACTTTGGACTCAGGGTGGGGGCCCAAGGAACACCACTTTGTTCATGCCTCAGGGTGCTGGGTTATACATTTGGGTTTTGTGGGTTAAAACCAATTGCTTGTCTGTATAATTGTACTTATTGTATTATTTTATTAAATTGTTATTCTGATTTATAATCTCTCTTTTGAGTTGAGTTCATTTCCCCTGCTGGTTAACTTTTAAACCAGCACACCTGGTTGTTAACTGAAGAAAAGTGAAGAGCTAATCACCTTGTAAACATCATGATGGTCAAGAATGTGGTCAAAGTTCTTGTAGATATCATTCAGCATATCTACCACCTCCATAGGGGTGCTATATTTGCAGAGGGTGGTGAAGCCAACGATGTCACTGAAGTAGATAGTGACTTCTTCAAAGAGCTCTGGTTCTACCAGGCCAGTCTCCTTCAAAGACTTTACTACTGGCCTGTGGAAGTAGAGAAGGCAGGAAGACAGATGAGTAGTGCTTTCTAGTAAAGGTATTTTTTCATGCAACCCAACCACAGCATTGCTTTCTGTGCAGGAAACATCAAATAGTTTGCTGAAAACTGCCACTGTAATCGCATTTTAGATGCCCATAATGCCTTTCAGCAAGGAACCTCAAAGCACTTACTAATGGTAATTAATGTGCTACAGCCTTACAAAATCTAAGTGTGTTAATAGCCATGAGGAAACTAAGACACAGGCAACTGAGCTTGGTTAAGGTCAGAAACAGGGATATTGCGTCAAATTTAAAACTGAAATTCTAGAATTTCTGACATGTAGACCTACATTCTACCATACAATAAGTAAGAACAAACATATTTTTCTGTTTTCGCAGTGTAGAAGTAATTTCATCCTGATAATTACATCACCTCTTCCTGATTTCAGAAGATGTATCATAGTCTGATAATTTCATGGAAAAAAAATTCAATACCATGACAGTCAATATCTATTCAAAGGGACCTTCATTTTCTTGCAATTCTAAATCCAGGAAAATATCTGTTCCTAGTGGAGATATTAGAAGAGAATAACTGAAAGAGACGCAGAAAATTATAGGGTTTGCACAGTGCTGTGTTCCATCTACACTGGGACAATAATAGAGTGGTAGGAACAATAAAGAGTGGAAGAAGACGTGGATTCCTTGTTGCACTGTCTATACAGCCAGATCATTTCAAATTTTCCCCAAAACTGGATTGAACAAACATTTTTTTAAAAGATGAGTCAATAAAAAGATTTTATCTTTTTTTAAGATAAAATCAATACTCTGACTACTGAAATACCCTTGAAAATAGTAATGATAGGGCACTTTTACCATTGCAAATGTATGCAATACCAAAATTACTGACATTACCAACATTAGAATATCAATAATACTTATCCTATACGATAGGATAAGTATTCTTCATTCTCTGAAGAATCCATCTAGCCTAGTATGGCCCAGCCAACCTCAGTCCCTCTGTACATTGCTAAATCCCAGCCTAAAATCAGACTGTACTCCTGCTCTCCAGCTGGAAACACTCCCTCTACCTAGCACGGTGCTGGAGCAGAACAGAGCTCCGTGATGTGGGGTCACTGTAGATCTATGTGTTCCAAGGAAAGCAGTGAAAAAGAGGCTTGTGCTGGAAAGGGGGATCCTGTGCATGAAGAAATGTTGAGAAAGATAATGGGTCCCAGTACCATCTTGACATGAAAATCCACCATGGGGTGGAGAGCACAGGGGACAGCTGCTGCTTCCTTCCTTCCTAGCAGGATTAGATTAGAGGGGAGGGAAATAGAACATTAACATTAATCCCATCCCCTACTTCGCAAGAATCAGGTGATATATATAAATAAAATGCCACAGAAAATCCTCCCGGCCAGTTACCTTGGAAGTAACATGAAGTTAAGCCTGTCTGCTCTGTCTCGCTCTGCTTTGTATAGCTCTGTCCTTTCCTCCACCAGGTGCTCCAAGTTCCGGGAGTACAGCTGTAGGCGCCGGATCAGGGTATCCATGTAGCTTTCATTGGTTTGGCCATGGAGGTTACTGCAAGTAACAGAATTACACAGGAGTAAAGAAGAAAGACTGATAGACATTCTTTGTTGAGAGCAGCCAAAAAGAGGCAAGAAAGGAACAATGGAAAACTTCTCCAGTGTTTGACTTCCACATAGTTAGAATGCAAAATGCCTCAAGTGCACCATTCTTTTACTTGCTTGGAGGGCTTACCTATATGAGTTGAAAGTCAGTGATCACGCTTGTCAGTTGCAACTGGTAATTCTTAAAGCACCCGTCCATCACCTAGCCCTGATAATATTGTCAGTTCCAGATTACCTTGGGTAATCCATGAACATTCATTTGTAAAAAGTAACTGAGAAGCTCAAATTCTGAGAGGAAGTTGAAAATAGTAGGTAGAATATTGCATATAATGTTTAGATGGGGACTTCAGCCAGAAAAATTAAGACAATTTGGGGCTGTCTGTTTAGAAAACAGAACAATACAGCAGAACAAAGAGGAGCCCCTGAGCTAGTCTTACTCACAAGATCCTGCAGACTCCTGCCTACTAACAACCCCTGGATGCAGTAGTATGGTAACATGAGCTGCTCAAACCCCTGTTTGTCTAGGTAGCCTGCACTTGCCAAAGCAGTCTGAAAGTAGGTGGGACCAGGCTGAATGGAAGAGTCAGATTAGTATTGTATCCAACTGGACTTTAAAATCACTCTTACTTTAAAGTAATGTCAGCGATGCGACATCTTAGACCCCCATGAGGAGAACATCATATTGAGTGTGGCAAGAGGCAACCTGTTTGATTTTGTGGGATGGAAGCTTAGGAGATGAACTAGGAGGCCTTTTTATTCAGCTGCAGTAATATTATTCAACAGATACATTCAGTTATGTATAGTACGGTTGTCCTTCTACCCATGTAGAATGGAAAATGATGCAAGTACTGTTGGGGTTTGTTGATGGGAACAGCTTTAAAAACTGGGGAGCAATTGCCCAAGAGAAGTGATTAAAAGCTCACTGTTTGGTCATCAAAATAATTAACTCATACCAAACTCTGTAGGAACAATGCAGCATTGTCCAGGTGAAAGGCCTGTATAACCCCATAGGGTTTATCCAGCTATGGCCCTTATTATTTTCCCACAACTTTGTACCATCAAATCCCTGTAATTAATGCTTCTCATGAATTACGACCCAACATTTCTAGTCAGCTTAATTTGGGACCATCCAAACTTTCAAATCATCCCCCAAACATCTATGTGCATTCACTTCCCGAAACTTAGACGACATGAGTCACTATCCAACTCTTGACTAGAGACAGGGATTGAATTACTTGAATAGTTTAAATCTCTAATTATCCAGCTTGCTACTTTCCCAATGTACCAATTTGAGGTATGGTGATTGCCTTACCCTCACTCAGCTAGTACATTGCACACATGCACATGCTCACCTACCTTTCTGCCAAAGAATAAAAGAAGATATAAGTGAACAACACTAGATTTTTCCACTGACTGAATCATTATCACAGCAGTTTACACACTTAAAAATGTGAGCTTTCTAACACTTAGGAGGAGTTTGGAGCATCTTAAAACAGAGCCCCTGCTGCTCACCTGAATATTTTAGCCAGAGTACTCTCAATTTTCTTAAAGTCAGGCCTTTTCTCTGGATCTTCCTCCCAGCAGCTCTTCACTAGTGTATACAACTTCAAACAAAAATTTAAGGAAAGTCCACGTGAGTTAAGGGAATTTCTGGTTACTCTTGACTGGCAGCATATTAAATCATGTGACTAACTGTCGAACCTATGGTTAGAACACTCATTGCAGGCATCCTAAACTTAACTCTGTGATGACTAGTGACATGATCTTAACTTGAATTTGCAGTACATAAATGAAAGACAAGTAAATGGATCCAGTCTTGTAGCTGGAGGCAGGTACAGTTATTGACATGGAGGTAAATGCTGTGGTAATTATATTTCCAATCCCCCGAGTCTGGAATTTTTCTGAAACTAGTGATTTAGCCAAAAAGAATGGGGTTCATTGCTGAATATGTGGATGTCTACAATACAGACATTTCCATCTGTGCAAGAAGCCTTAGGGGCTGTAAAATCAGTGGAGAGAGGTATACTCGAGGTGTGATTCATCCCATCTCAAAGATATCTAAAATAGGTCAGAAGAGTGGCACCATATAAGTGGCTATTTCTTTCTAGTGAAATAATTTCCATGAGTTGTATTCCACTTTGCTGGTAGCAACTATGGAATGCCATTTCTTCCCACAAGGTTAGGGTATTTGGCATAAAAAGCATGGCTTTCACCTTCCCATGATCATGGGCTCTAGTCTGGCCAGAACTTCCACCCTTCACCCAGAAAATGGCCTAGTTAATTATTAGCTTACTTCCACCTGTCTTTCTCCCACTGTTTCCAAGGTCAGATCTGGTCGGAAAGGCTTCACTCCTTTGCCGCTCTCCACTCTGTAAAGTTTCTCTAACACACGAAAAGATCAAAGTTTTAAACAAAAAAGCATAAGAAGGACATTGCTTGTGGATAGAATTCTATGGTTACAAGCTACTGTGCAAACAAAACTCTTGAAGACAGTTCCCTCATTTTGATGTGAATTTCAGCTTTGGATGTTTTCTAAATATATGGCACAAGATCAAAACAGGCTGTCTTGAAGGCCCCTGAAAGCAAAATGAATAGAAATGTACATGAGTATTTATTGGTCACGGTAGACATGGTTATGGCATCTTCCCAAATGAATGTTGGGCATTATTAGTGTGCCTCTCAGCATGAAGTATAGTTATAGCAAAAACAATGTGAAAAGCCCATTGCAACTTGATCAAAAGTGTTGAGACATACAACTCCGTCAGAGCAGTACAAATCATCCTGTAGATGCTCAACTTTCTTAAAACTAAGATATTAATATATATGGGTTAAAAGTATTGCATTTAAATGCTTAAAAAGCTTAAATGTTAAAAGCTCATTTGTCCTCTTAGTCAGGAAAACCATTCTATGAAAGTTATTTGGATTCTGAACACATCAAAATCAGGCTGCATTTGCACATCTCAACTTAAGCACAGTAAATGAGAGCTAAAGCAAAAACATCTCTCTTTGTCTTTCTCCAGAAGATCTCAAGAGTTCCAGATGGGGAGGGATTTAAAAAACAGAGGTAAATTTTTAACTTTGGAGTAAAGGGAAATTGAAAGGCATCTGTGAACAAGCATGAAACACATTTTTTTAGTAATGTCTGGTTATATTTGGGATACAATTTTACTGAAGGAAGGTTTGTAATCGTGATGGTAAGTGCAAGTCTAGGGCAGCTAGTGATGCCTAAGCATGCATGATCACCCTAAAATGATGCAGCAGCTTCCAGCTTTTTGGTACAGAAATTAAAGACTAGAGAAGGAGCTGGAGACTTAAGTGTCCCAAATGCTATGGAATGGAGAGACTGCAAAGAAGAGAGAGAGACAGGAAAGTCTGTGTAGGGCTCATGTATGCAAGAGGAATGTGCTGGATTTCCATGTTGCACGCACACCTGAGAGAGGAAGTAACAGCAGCTATTAGCAGCACTGCAATTAGCCAGTAGCAGAACGTAGTGGAACAAGGAGGCAGCTTGAATTGAGCATTTGTACGTGACAAGATTTCACAGTCTTGAGCAGTGAATGAGGTGTTTCTGCAGAAGAGTGGAGTAACCAGATGGGGAACAGCTGTCTCACAGAGACATCAGTGAAGAGGACTATGACCTAGTTACTTCTATACATTAGAAATCCAGTTTTGTATACCTGTCATCCTATGGGACTTCCTTTCTCTCATTAGTAGCAAAATTATTGTACATTAAGTTGATTGATACATATTTGCAGGTTGAGAAAATTGGCTCACTGAGTAACTTGAAGTTGAGTTTCCTTTTTCTAAATTGGTGGATGGAGCCTAGGTATGGGGTTTTTAATAAGTCTTTTAAAATCTAAACACAGCCCTTGCTACTGTCAATGAAGTCCTGGAGAAGCAGTTCAGTTGTCTTGAAATATCAGTATCATGTCTTCTAACTTGCAGAGACTAACTCCTGAGAGCCGAGCCATTGAAAGACTCTTCAGGTGACTTAAAAACCAAATGAATCGAACATGCAACCAGAACATTTCTTTGTCCATTACCATTGACTCTAATTTGGTGTTCTTTTCTCTTTTTATCTTAGAAATTTGTAAATTAATGGTCACCCCCAGTTTGAGCTACTGTCTTCCAAAGTTAGATGATGCCGCAAAGAGAATTCAGAGGTGTTTGAGTAAGTATGGTTCACTGTCTTGCTCATCTTGGCTAATGAATGAATCCAGGCATTTAAATGAGGAGCCACTTCAGCAACACATAATAAAACTTAAAGAAACTTGATAAACTGATGAACACATTTACTCAAATTGCATAATCAGTAGTCGAGAATAATACCAGAAGCCATTAGGTCAGCAATATATATCTTAGACATCTACTAATGCTTTTAAGGAAAAAAAGCTTTATGGAAAAAACAATCTTCTCACTGAATGGAAAACTTAAAATTTCAACTGAAATTTACAAAGCAGATTATTTTTTTAAGTTACAGTGGATCCAGACCTACCAAACAGGTTTCATGGCCAGTGAGGTCATTGCTGTCTTACCCAACATGCTGATATGTGACCATCTCCAGCAACAGCATGTTGCTGTTAGGTACCTAGCTTAGATGCTAAAAATTCTTTCAGTTGGATGAATTAACCTAATGCTATTTGAAAGGGACAGTCTTTCCAAAAGGACAAAATGCAATTTTAAGAAACAGGTGAAAGATAAAACAAGGAACCAGGTTCTGACTATGACAGCCAGGGTCAAATACAGAGCAGTGAGGATGCCACCACATCTCAGAAGAGCCAGGAAACACTGTGTCTGAGGCTAACTTAATAACCACTAACACAGCACAGCAAGACTATAACTGCTCATCAAGTAGTTAAAAGAATATATTTTGCTATGGATTTGCTTTACAAGTCAAAATGAGGAAGGAAGGGCATTGCATTTTCTCCACCTATGTTGGCGATACTTGTAAAATCCTTGCATTCATGAGGATTGTGCCTGCCTCTTCCCAAGAAAAAAGGAATAGAAAAACTTTCATTTTCTCTACCTTATATTAAGCATGGAATCCTGAAGAGTTTGGTTTATGGGGAACAGGCATTTCTAATATTTTAGATCTACATTTATATTAAAGAGACGGTGATGTGAAATACTGTGTTTCCCCAAATATAAGCATAGATTTGAGATAATGTAGGATGATGAACATGCCCCAGAAATTATTCTCAAATGTAACTCAGGAAAAGAGCTATTAGGCTGTTGAGCTGCTGCTCTAGATGTTTTAACAAACGTGAGGCGGATCTAACAGAATGACTCAGACGTAAAGGCAGTGTCTAAATTGTTGTTAGTAACTGTCACTAGGAAAATCCCAAACCCACACATGTTTTTATGTCAGTTCTAGTATATAATAACGCCTGGATTCTGGGAATTGGGATTGACTTGGCTGTTAGCCACTCAAAAACAATGTCACAAAATGCACAGTCTGTGGTTTAATGGATGCATTACAGGAGGATATGATTTTTCTGACAGAAGTTAAATTGCTGAAGTTAATTATAACTGGCTTGAATAAAATCTGAATTGCCAGTTTTTAAATGTCAACTGTTTTTGTGTCATGCTGCTGAGTTTTTCTTGTTCTGTGTTGACATTTCTGATTTATGCTGCTTAAAATGAGTGACATATGTTGTGCACAAGTCATAACAGAAAGACCTTTGTGGCCTTTAAACGTTACAGTAAGTCTGGACAGCATGCTATAATGTTAACTTCTGTAATGCTATGGCCCAGGTGAGGAGGGAAGAGAAAGGGCAAGAAAACTCAATGCAAATTTTATTTACAGAAAAATAAGGACACTTGCCTCCACAGTGAGATTATTCAAACAGGTTTTTCATTCATCACACAGTGAAAGAAGCAGCAGTTCAAGCAGTTATCAGAGACAGTACCTTTCACAAAACATGGAGAACAGGCCAGTTACAGCTACACCATCCTAGAAGGCTGCAATAGAGGAGAAATTTGTGGATTTACCTCTGTTGTCCCGGCAGTGTCCGGTGTAGAACGTCTCTCTGCGTAGGATGATTTCTTGGGCAATGATCCCATAGCTGTATACATCACCCTTCTGAGATACATCAGCATGACGGAGATGCTCAGGAGCTGTCCACAAGTCTGAAGATCCAGAGAGCAACAGGGGATGAGGGAAAAGGGGAAGGGAGAGCAGTAATTGAAAAAAAGGTGATCCTTCTCAGAGCATCCACTGGCTATAATGATATTGCCTTTTACTCTTTCCATATCCAACCCAGAACCCATGGGTACTATTTATTTTCTACTTTAGCATTTTTCTTGAGAAGCTGACATCAGTACAGTTAGATAAACCTCTGATGTGGTAGTTTCCAATTGTCTGGGATTTGCTGACCCTTTCCGTTGTAGATGCAGATCCTCACACCTTCAGAAAATGTTATGTTTATTGGCAATGAACTTGCTTTTCTTGGCTACCTTTCATGGGCTTCTTAGAAATAGCCTGTGCATTTGTATAAGACCAAGGAATGCCAGTGCTATAATAAAAAAAAACCCTGAGACATAAATTATTGAGCTAGATGCAAGGAGTTTGTTATACAAGGTGAGAAGACTGCAGTATTTCCCAATGGCTTTGATATCATGAAGCTATTGAAATAATTCTCAAATGCTTTGGAACCTGACATGATATTACCTGCTCATAACCACTTACTTTCTATAGATTTTATTAATCTATATTTCTAGTGCAACGAGCACTATTGTACCTCAAAACCAGAATGCTGCCCTGGTACAACAGTTTGTTGTGACATGCTAGTGATGTTTCATAACAGTGACCTGAACACAGTAACCCTGAAAACAGAGTTATGATATCAGGCCGCAACATCCAGCCTCACTGAATCTGCAATCTCTTGTGAAACACTAAGTTTTCTTCAAGGAAAGAGATCTAGTAGCCAGAAATTTTGAGGTTGTTTATGAACAATGAAAGAAGATAGATATATTAAAATGTAATAATAATATAAATTTAAATATGAAATTTAAAATGAAGAATGAATAGAGCATTTACCTTTAGGGCACTTTGCTTACTCTTTCTATATGTATTTATTGCTACTTTTGAGCATGTTTGTGTCTGAATGTAAAAATCTTCTCCAACCCAGTTGCAACCACAGTTTCTTCTCAGGTCACATGCTGCAGTTACAGCAAAGTGCTGTGCTTATTATTCCCCAAGCTCTACTCTGTGTCAGATTCACATGACATCATTTCAGATGGGCTCATCTTTTCGCTCCAGATCAAGTAAGAAAAAAAGATGAGTAGAAAAGAACAGATGATTATACTGTGTAATCTTTTACCATAACAGGCTGTTGCATGGGAGGAAGGGGTACAAAGAAAAGAGTGCTCTATTTTAGAAAATTTTCTATTTTAGAAAATTGTTCTATGAATGTGAGGTGAATAGAAAATGTAAAGAAAAATTATTAAAATTATTCCAGTCTGGTTGCACACATATTGTTAGTTTCCTACCTAAGGAATGAAAAACAAAGTTATCATTGCATATCATTACAGATTTTTTTAAGGATTATCAGTCATGACTGTCAACATTCAAATGATATCACAGAGCACTGTGGTAACACAATCAATGACAAGATTACTTGTACTTAACTCCTTTTTTTCTTCACACAAGTTTGGCATTACTGCTGAAGAGATCTGTTTGCATGAAGGACTTGGATGCTGAAAATGTTTCTTGCATCTCAGCCGCATGTGAAATCTCTGTTTTCTAAACTGAAAGTTGAATATTCATCCTTCCTTTCCTTCTTACTTACACTAATTTCTTTCTCTACCTGCTAATAATTTTCTTTCATTGTGTTAAGACAGTATTTTCAGATATCATTTGTATAATGACTGCTACATAAATTAAAATCATATTGTACATTTTGTAGGCCATAGTGGTCTATGAAGTTAAGAAAATTCCAGTGGGTTGGAAACCATGAGGGAGAGTTCAATTAGGCATTGTTTTTACCTTTCCTTGGAGGCAGAATTGAATTGCAGCCAAAATCAGTGATCTTCACTACCATGCGATTGTCTACTACACAGTTGGTGGACTTGAGTCGACCATGGACTTCAGTTTTGCTTGAGTGCAGGTAAGACATCCCCTATGACAACAAAAGAGGAGGAAAGCATGACTACATGTGAGACACTTAGCTGTTACCAGACTCAACAAGAATGTGAATATGCTCATGTCTGTCCAAGTAATTAAATGGCCTTCATCTGCAATGGATATGCATAAATCACAACTCCCTTTCCTATTATTTTACAGAGGAGACTTTCCAAGATGATAGGAACAGTCCATGTTAAGAAGTGAGGAAATGGATCATGTCATGGAAGACCACCATTTCTCTTTGTTAACAATAGTCTGATATAACATCTTGGGTTTTGACAATATTAGAACACAATTAAGCAATTAGAGAAGTTTATTTCCTCCCACAGAAGTTTTAATTTCACTTGCAATTAATGTTTTTTGGTAAATTTAATACAGATTTATTAGAATGTCACACAAAAAAAGTGCTTCCAACTACATGTTCATCCAATGGACATCCATAGGTGTGAGAGGAATTGCTCCTTATATCTATAAACATCTTTGAAGATTATCACACACCAGAAACTTAATTCAAAACATTGCAGCAGATCCACTTCTGCAAATCAGAGGGCTAAAGAGGGGTCAATGCAGAGCGTTAGATGATGCACTAGGGCTTAAATCACACAGAGAATAAGACTAGAAGATCATAAAGGTCTCTTCTGACCTGACTGGTTTTCTTTGTACAAGTCAATGCATATCAGCTATCTATGAGCTAAACAACAAAGTGAGCATCATGAGGACTGGCCAATGCAGTTTCATCTTTATTTCCTGAGATTCAGTCTCTTGACTCACAATACACACAGGCATACAAAGGTGTGTAGTTTGCCTCTTTTTACTTATCACATCTGAAATTGTCTCATTTAGTCCAAGACAGTCTAATACTCTGCAATACATGCAAAGGGGCTAGCACTGAGGCACAGCTGGAAAAGAACATTATTAAGTGGGCGTAAACTGAAGAAGAGAGTAGGTATGCTAATTTGCACCCTCTTGCTATTATTTATTCTGTTTCATCTCTCTCTTCTGAACTACTTACACTCACACCTACTTATAGTCTATTGCTGGTTGTTTTTCTTCCTATAGTCCTCTTTCCTTTGTGCTCAGTATATGAAGCACAATCTATATCCTATGGAAGCCAGAAGTATGTCATATCTGTTTAGCTTCTTCTCTAAATGATCTTCCACTTAGACTCCTACATGTATAGCTCATCCTTTTGCATAACTGAAAGACAGAATTTAATCAGGGTTACATAGCTCATGTGGTCATGAATACACAGTATGACATGCTGGGTTTTCTTTTCAAATACTGGCTACACATATTTGGGAATGGATCAGCAAATGCAACAACAGATCACTGAGACATGAGCTGAGTTTTGGGCACAGCAGATGTATGTCTGAGACACAAGCAGCCTGCAAAAGATGCAATCTCTGGAGAATGTTGTTGGACTGGTTATCCTCGACCTATCTAGACCATGCCAAAATTACAGAGATTGTGTGCACACTATACCCAAGGAACACATTTCTTGATTAAGCAGCTTTTAGCATGCAGCCCTGATGACAGTACCCAGGATGTTTTGCCTCATTTAGGCCCTATTTCCTCCAGCTGTGCCTTCTTCCAGCTCCTGCTTTCATCAGCCAGGAAATGTACCCATTGCTACAGCAGAATTCTCAATCACTCTCAGCATCAAATGACAGGCAAAAGTAATTTTGATTTCCTTATCCCAAGGCTTTCTTGTTAAAAATTTCTGGAGGCAGAAGTCTTATAGGTGTATCTGATAAAATTTTCCTCTTTCCTTACCACTATCCTGTGCACTTACCTGAAAACAAGAAACTGTTAAGAACTCACAGTGTGATTTTCAAAATTTATGACTTTCAGCGCAATACTTCTAAATACTTGAGCATTCTTGTAACCTCTGCTCTGGAGCTCTGAAGCTTTAATTCTGACTGAGAACCCTTCTCCTGACACAATGCAAGAATATTACAATCCCTTGCACAACATCCTGCAGCAGCCCCTTATTTAATAGTGTTGCAATGACAAGTGTATGCACTAATAACTACAAGGTTTGATTACTGCAATTCCTTCTTGGCAGACCTTTCATCAGAGCTCTTTGGTCACATATAGCCAAATCCATGTAGCTACAGGTGATGCCATCAATCCTAGAGACAGCTAAGGCAGGAAAAAAACAAAGAGGGGTGGAAGTAAATGGAGTAGATTCAGGCCTTCTCCTTTGCCCACCCCACCTTCTCTAGTGAACTAGGGACTGCTCTAGGAATAGTCATTACTTGGCTAGTTGTACCAGGGAATACAAATGATCCAGCCTTTGTTAAGAAACAGATGCAGCACTTCTGTGCCAGATGAAGACCAGGCAAAGTACTAGGACTGTTTGGTAAAAGCAGAGTGTAGGAAAGTGGTGGTGTGGAGAGGGAGAAGCATATAAAAAGGCAAAGGAATCACAGGAGCTGGTCACAGGGATTTTAACAGCCTGGAGAGCTGGGGCTGGACTTGAAGAGGATGGATACTGAGATGAGAGGAACCGGAGCTGAAAAGCCACAAAGTGACTTCTGTAAAGAGAGAAGCCATTCAAGTCAAAATAGACAGGGTGCCTGGAGCTGTGGTTTGGGAATAGCAATACAAGAATTTAATGGAAGTGTCTAGGTCCCAGAAGCTTCACCACAGTATCAGGTCTAAGAATAGGAGAGGTTGGCAGATCATCCAAACTACAGTAATTTTCCAGATATTCCTGGGTACATACAAGTTTTCAGGAGATTTTGCAAACCATCTCTACTAACATAGCTAATAAGGCTCAGGAGCCATTCCAGAGAACAGATGCAGTGTACCAATCCATCCTCAGGTGCTGTGTCCCCTTTACCAATGGTGCAGCAAATGACTGGTTGTGAAGTCTTGGTACCAGTGCAGTCACTGGCATTTGGTCACTCCCTTCAGAGGGACTGGGATTTCTCTCTCCTCATAAACGGAGACAGTACTAGTCTCTATTTGCTAAGTAAACATCTGAAGGTGAACTGAAAAAGGTTAAAAATACCCTGGGTTTAGATATGCTATGAGGAGGCAGGGAAACTCCACTGCTGCTATTTAAAGTCAAACTTAACGCTGAACATTAACTGAACTTGAAACTCATTAACAAGGCCAACAAACTCTGGCAAGTTGGATTAAGGGGGCTTTAATAAAGCACAAGATTTTCAATATCTCTTTAGAACAGACACAGTGGAGCCATTCATCTTGGAAACTAAATCTGAACTTATGGATGTAGGGAAACAGGAGGACTGTCCAATTGCAAACCAGCAGTAGGAAGAGGAGAGCAGTTGAGCACTAGCCAAAGGACAGAGGTGATTCTTTACACTTATCTGCAGAGGTATAATGAATTATTATACCTGCGAATTACAAAGGCTTCTTAACTACCAGCTACAGTTACAAGTCTCCAGTGTAGAATAGAATTTCTTTACCATGCATATTGATTCTTCCTAGAACAAGGACCTAAAGTGCAAAGATCTGTTGGAAGCTACTGAAAAATAGCCTTGATTTCTATAAAAGACTAATTTCTTCCCTCTCAAACTGCTTGAAATGGATAGCTGTAGTGAGAAACTAGAGTTTCTCACTTTAGTGAAAAAGTCAGGGTGGTACATAAACAATTTGTTTAGAAAAAGTTGATCCCATCTCTGGATACAAATTAGAATACTTCTGTCATTTGAAAAAATACAGTTTTGCTTTGTATGCTTTACCTGAGGCCAGAAAGTAGTGTGTTTTGCAGATCTTGTGACTGCCTAAGCCCTACTAATCAGAGCCACTGGTCAACAGATTGTAACCCTCTGATCTTTGGGTCACATTTCTTTGAGGCATGCTTTATTTGTTTATTTATAAAAAGCCCAAAGCCAGCTCTGGCCCCTATTTTCTCCTTCAGTCTGAGAGCCACTGCCTTTCTCCTGCCTCTCTCCCCAGAGGAGAAAAAAGTGGGAGGACATATAGCTCTAGCCAAGAAGGAGAAGACCTTGAGAGCTACATTTCTCAGATGATCAGTTTTGCAAGACAAGATTGGTTGATTCCCTTCAGACTGTCAGCGGCCCACTTACCTTGGCAATATCATACATGACAGAGATTTTAAATTCCCAGTCCATGAACGTGACATCAGGATAGGAGATTTTATCATTTAAAACATCCTGTCAAGAGAAGAAAAGTTTTTTGGGGAGAAAACAGAAGATGAGATGTGAGTATCCAAATTGCAGAGCCTTTTAACTAGCAACTTTATTTTTTACAGGGAGTACATGCACTAGAACAGAAGTCGACTCAAAAAATAGGGAATATGAAATATAGTTTAAGTTTGCACTAGAAAAGTGGGGACTCCAGAAAGGAGGGTTTTGTGCAATTAAAGATAAATTGTGAAATTGTTCTTAAGCTAAGTCTTTAAGAAAACAAAATAACGGAGACACAAATGGTCAAGGTGTGCAAGAGGAAGGGAGAGGATTTTTCATGTTTTGTGCTCGCAATCCATTTCCTACCAATTTACTCATGGCTTTATAAGTTCAAAGTAGACTGTTCCTTTATCTTAACCTGCCAGTCACACACTGACTTGACTTTACATTTACACTTACTTTACTGCTAAAAGCAAACTTCCATGAGTATGCCACTTTACAAGAAAAGGACTCAGAGAGAGAGCTGTTATTTTGCTGCCTGGCTGTGAGATTGTTCCAGAGACCTCGCTGCTACAGGAGAGTTTTTGTATGAATGCAGAAGCAGAGACAATATATGCCCACAGAAGAGTTGATGCCACCATCACTTCATGATTAGCACTGAAATAATATTGGTAATAATAAACCATAAGTCTTTTCATAACTTTTCCCAGGCATCAATTTACCATTTCTTTTATAAACAAAAATAAAATGTTGTTGTCCCTTACAACACGGAATAGTTGTCCCTTATTAGTATGGATATATTCTTTTCTCTATCCTTGCACACTCTAGAGGCACTTTGGGGTCCGCAAGGGCATCAGCAGAGACAACAGCTACGACTTGGAAAATGAAGATAAAGTTATATCCTATATGCTTCCAGTTGGGGACACAATACAAATGTTGCTGTGGCCTGGGCAGAGCTCTGCTTGTACTTATCCTTGCCTCCACCTCATCTCATCCTCTTCCAGCTTGAGAACCATCAAATTGACACAGCAACACCTGGGGAAGGCTGGAGAGAACCAAGCAAGGGATAGAAAACTTGGGAGTCAGAAACCTGCCACCACTTGCTCAGTCCATAGCTGCTGCATGAGGGCCAGAGACATAGAGGTGGGGATTTTTTTCCTTACTTTGAAATTTGATAATTTGGGGGTTTAAGGAGAATTCTTTACCCGCAGAGAACCTCTTTCGCAGTACTCAATCACCCCAAAGATCATGGTGTCTATCTTCACAGTGCCATAGAACTTGGTCAGATTGTAATAATCAACCTGTAGGAGCTAGAGCAGAAACATTTCATCTGTTTTTAAAAGCAATCATTGTTAATACAGAAACACAAGTCACAGATACTTATGCGACATGGCTTTTTATCTCAGGCCCGGATAAGATGTATGAGGTTCCCTAGTGTGTACTAAGGCACTGAGTGAAGTACTTGAAGATGTTTGTTATTCCAGAGCCTTCTGGATTAGGGAGATAAAAGTGGCTGCTGTTGGATACTGCAAGTCAGTTCCAGAGCCCCCTATAATATCCATTATTGCCTCTCAAACCTCCCAGCTGACAGTGACAGAATGTTGTGAATCAGTCAGTAAATGAGCAAGTAATAAAAATTTAATTACGCTGCATGATATTATGGACTTTGTCCATTTAAATAGACAACTATAGTTTACTTTGAGGTATTTTTACAGCTTATTGAATTCACAGCATAGCTGTGTTGTGTGAAAAGAAAACCATTCAAAAAAGATGCAGTACTGCATCCAAATTCATGTCCCATGTTGGAAGAGTCTGAATGCACAAGCCAGCAGAGTATTACTTATATTTTAAGAGCTGCACTTGGCATTCAATAATAAGATTTGACTACAACATTCTGCTATTGATGACTTAGCAGGATATGAGCTAAAAGAGTGAATTGCCTTTTGGAATTAGCTATAAAAATGTATTTAATAAGGCCATATGACAGCACATGAATTACTTCATTCATCTTCAGTTTCATTGGTATACTATTCAGACTCTGAACTGTTGATGAGATCACACACACAAAGAGAAAGTTCCTCAAACAATATCCTTTGAGGAACTCATTATCCATCCATCTCATAAATGTGCACAAGCATATGGCTGTTGGAAAGCAATGACTTCACTCAGAGTTTCCATCCCATCCTGGTGTGTCCAGTTGCTAATTGTAACAGGTACCTTGTTCAGTTCCATTTTTTGCTTCTCTGAGAAATTACCATCACTGTTTTTGAGATCCTTTAGGATCACCACCTGAAGGAAAAATACCAGTGGGGAAAAAAGTCATAGTTTTAGTACAACAGCAATTCGTCCTTCTTTTCCAAGAAATGTCCATACAAAGAAATACTTCAGAAACACCTGCCTACTGCTTCACTGTTGAAGTTTCAGTTTATCATCTAATAAGTACTGGAGTTATATTTTCTTCATAGGATTTACTGTTTAGAACCGTCGATTATGCAGATTTTAACTCAACATGAATATACCTCAGGCAGGCAAGCAGCTCTACTGAAAGCGCAAGAACTGCTATGTAAATGCCTTGTCCTCCCTTAATCTATTAATCTCCGCAGTACCAAAATGTATCAGATTTTTGGTCCCTGTGTTTCTGCTTCTGTGCTCCTGGACTGGGCTGGGTGTTCATGGAGTCTAATATTTTGCCTCCTGTCAGGAAGCAAAATACAAACCACCTGATAGGGAGTAAATAGCTTATTCCTTCTACAAGATCAAGCCATTTTGCAAGGTCAAAGGAGGTGGAACAACCTCCTCCCAGCAAGAGCCCTCATAAGGGCAAGGAAGTGATTGTGGACACTGCAGTCAGGTTACCTTCTTGTCATATTTGCCCTGGCGCAGTCTCTGGGTGGTGTCACGTCTCTTATCTTCATCGATCTGAGAACAAAGAAGAATAATTAACTTGCAATTATCACCTACTCCCCACTTGACAGATACAGAGAGATTAATAATGTCTGTGTGTGCCACACAGAGAAGCATGAGCCTCTCTCTCTAGGGAGGGCCACTACATGCCACAGAAAGTGTTGGACATCCATGCCACTCCCAGGCCCTCTGCCTGCTGCTTTCATGCTCTTGGACATTAGAGAGGCATAACAAAGCACAGGGAAATCATTTGTAACAGAGAAAGACTGGAAACCAATACCCCTCCATTCCCCCATCACAAAATGAGCTTTACTGACAGGAACAGGTATATTCTATCAGGGAGCAATAGATGGGGAATAATCTTTTTCTGCAATATAGCAAGCGAGGGTTGAAAAAAAAATAAATTAACAGATCCTAGTTCTACCAGAGCCAGAGTCTGCACTGTAGTCAGAGCTTCTAAAAACCCCAGCATTGATGGTCTCTAGAAGACAGAATCCAAGACCCAGCTTTGGGCACTGTGCTTCTCTTACCTTCAGACTAACATGACTTGTCTCACTGGTCTCCAGAGGCAAGATTTCCTCAGGTGGTATATGGGACCATTTCTTCCACCGGCGTTCATTATCTCTCCTGTACTTCCTAAAAAACCAGGGAAGTCTTTCAGAATATCCTCCCAATGAACCAAAACCCACAAAAGGAGACTAGGACAGGGAAGCTTATAGTGTCAGGATGACACAGGAATGGTTTGTTAGGTTGACAGTGCTTGAGCACAAGCCCTCTGGCTCTCACACAGTTTTCCAGTTTGAGGATAATTCCCCTAGCTTTGGGAAAGCCTAAATGCTCATTCAATTCTGTAGCAGAGAAACAGAACAGATTTAGCAGAACAACTGCAATTGCCAGTCTCAGGGGCGGTCAGCACAATTTAAAGCACAAAGATCCATCTGGATTTTATATAGTTTTCTCCTCCATGTTATTGAACGTACTTGGAAGAGAGGTCCCACAAAGAAATGCAAGCCAAAGGCAGTCCTGCCGTCAGCAGTGGATAGTAAGAACTTGTGTGAATACAATGCCAGGAGAGGAAGTAACAATGGTGTTGAGATGAGATGCCTTTTTGTGGATGTCCCTTGTATTCTGCACATTTTGTAAAAATGAGGGAAGAGCCCTTGGAACAGGGAGAAAGAAACTGCTGTCCTTCCTGCAGAAATTCAGAGCAGGCACTGTTTTTTCTTAGAGAAGTAGCGAAAAGCTGCAAGAAGACTAGTGTTCATCAAATTACCCACTTACTCATGCAAGTCCCTTCTTTACTAAAACCCAAGAACTGACTGGAGAGTCTGCAGAGGAATCCTAATGCACTGATGACAACTGGCAAATGCTCCAAATGGGAGAACCCATACTGTTGCCTAATAACATTCCCTTTTCCAATATCTTTTTAGCATATATTTGCACAAGAAAAAGAAGACCAATAATTTCTCAGTTCTATCTTGTAAGGTGTGTGTGTCACCAGGATGTACTGCAATTCAAACTGGTATCAGCTGGTGATTAAGAACATACAAAACTGAATTAAAATCTACTAGGCCTAATATTTAGTTATATGTTTTTCAGGACTTTGCCTTCTTACTTTGCAGTCAGAACTACACAGGTAGTTGTGGGATAGTTCGAGTGTCCTAGAAAATTGGGAGATAAAGAAGGAATAATGAGGCATTTTGCCAATTTTCATAGCTGAGTTTCTCTTCTCTTTTGCTTGTTAGGGGACAATCTTTGGTAGCAATTATAGTTGAGAAGTTTACTATTGTTTTGACACTAAGAGGGGAAGCTTTATTCTAAAAAATTCCCAGAAATCTCTTCTATATTTGATGCCTGGGAATATTGCAATGATGTGTATACAATAATAATCTAATAATCTAAACAGAATCTTTAGATTTTATGCATCTGCAAATGTGGAAAAGTACAGAATCTTTTACAAGTCCATATCGTCAAGACAAATGTTTATTTATTTTCATAGCCATTTCAAACTTTACCTGTTTAAAGTGTTAGTGCTTAGATGTGGCAATGATTAGCTCCTTCATTTCTTGAGTAAAATTGGATGTGTAAGAGTTATATATCTTCGTCTTTGATTTTTTCCTTGCTTTAGTTAGGAAGACGGATTGGTCTACTCAAAACAAGAGAGCCTGGGTAGCATCTGTTTCTAATCAACTTTCCTTAAGACCTGATTTTCTTGCCTTTTCTGAAGTTCTCTGATATATAACAAAGATATAGACTGAAAACAGATGCACAGATAAGACAATTTTTAAAAGATTAAAAAAACCCATATACTTTGGAAATAGGGTGGGATTTCTTCCATCAAAAGGAGATATCACTGATTTCTATTTCTGCTTTTCCCATCATGATAAAGCTAGACTGTGTTATATTCATGAAATTCCAAGCTGTTAGAAGAATTGTTATGCAAGGAGTTGGACTGAGTCAAAGGAATAGATCCGTGCAATGAAAACACCAAAACCTCATGGTGTTTTGACTTCTACAGTGACTCAAGAAAAATACTTCCTTCTAGACTGAACTTTTATGTCACCAATAGGATAAAAAACCAAAGTGAACCCCAAGAAAGCAAAAGATGGGCAGTAAAGTGGAAAAAGACTGAAGACTGGTCTGAGACACATGTTTCTGTGTATAGGAATCAGAGATTTTTAGCACATGCAAGAACACTGAGCCTTGCTGCACCTTCTCCCTTCATTATTAACCTGTCATAACAACGCTACAGATGCAAGCACTACTTGGCATATACTAAAGAGTTCACACTGAGGGCAACCACGCAGGTATGTAAGGTAAGCTAATGAATGGCTCTTGGAGAGATCAAAGGCATTGCCCTAGGAGGAAAACTGTTCAAGGACAAACAAACAGAAAGACAAAGGGGTTGGTACCTTAGAATCACCAAAGAGATGATCAGAACCAAAATCACAATTCCTGTGAGTGTAAATACAGCAATAGTCAAGACGTGGGGGCCTGCAGAAAAGAAAAAATGAAAAATAAACAACTTGACAGAGGATAATGAAAAACAATATTGTGTTTAAGAAATTACCCTCACTCACACATGCAAGTCACAGTAGCTGACCAGGGATAATTTTTGGACACATCCAAATTGAGAGGCTTTGGTAAAGTCCAGCACTGCCCAGAGGTGGCATGCACCTGCCTCTTTCGATGCAGGATGAAGCATGACCCAGAGCAGTGCAGTCTTAAATCCCCACCTGAGGCATGGGCACTCTGTAGGGACACTCAGGCAGGAGGTGAATTCAACAGCGCTAAATCTCACATCTGCTCAGCAGCAGTTTCCATGTGTTCTCCTTTTTAAAAACAAACTAGGACAGTCCAGAAATAAAGCTGACTTTTCCTAGTAACTACATTTTTAAAATGAAGTAACCAAATTTCTCCTTGTAATAACTTTGTAAGAGTGGATGGTGGAGGCAACCCTTGGGTACAGCTCTCTGTGAGACAGAGATGTAGATGGGGTGAGCAGATGGCTATTTGAAATCAGTCATTGTTTTCCTCCAGCATAACCAGGGCTTAGTGCAAAATAGGGTCCTCACTGACTCCTTTGGATAAGGCTTTCTCTGAAATGGGGAACAAGGGTTTGATCCTTTTATCAAGGTTGTTTAGTGATGACTTTCTGATTCAGTCCTGCTGGGTACCCATTCAATGAACTATTGGCAGTGAATTTTCCACAACTACCCATACCTTCGTCACCATGGGTCTTTACTGATATAATTTCCTTCAGGATGGGATACACCAGAAGCTTCAACCCAGAATTTCAGCTGATACAGGGTACAGCCACTTATGGATTTGAGAGGCATTTTTCACACGAATTTGTTATCCAAGAAGAGGTAAGGAAGGAAATCATGATACAGCTTTTAACATACACAGACTTTTCAACGTTTCACACCTGGGTTTTCCCCTTATTAATCCAGTTGTTTAAAGTAATTCTGTAGTTGTAAACAGAGCTTTGGAGACTGTGGACTCATTTCTGAACCCTTCTGTAGACACTTTGTTGGGATGACAAAGTGCAACTGAGCGCTGTAGTCTTCAGTAGGAAATTAATATGGTATAGAGGGAAAATTAATATGGTGGCAGCACAAAGCTTTTCAAGTGTCCTTGGAAGCTGCCAGGTGACAAACCATTTGAAAATCTTGTTGTCCAGGAATCTGAGGACTTAGACCCAAAAACCACAGAGCACATGAGGGTTCTAAACCTGAGCAAGCAGGCAAGACAAACAAGGCTGGGAGCTGACTTTTTAAGGTTGTAATTTTCATTGTCTTAATGCAGAAAAGTGAGCTGAAGTCTGTCTTTTGTCTGTTCTTGGAGCTCAGGAGTACTGGGAAGGAAAGTTGGTGGCCACCAACTTCCTTTGAAGAGTAACAGGCCATTAGTGCAGAGCTGCAGCTGGTGGTCACACATCTAGAGTGTACCTACTCTACTGAGCAACTCTCTTAGGCAAAGAAGGCAGAGCAGAATCCTGTTTTGCAGATTGACATGTTGGTTATGGATAGTAAAAGAGCGAGTTACTCAGCCTTACTGAGGCTAACACAATTCTGTCTGTGCCCAGAAACAGAAATAAAAGCACACAAAAAAATTAATACATAAATAAAAACCAAAATTACATACACTAGCTGCCTTCAGAATCAGGCAGCAACTGAGGAAGGATTTTCAACATACCAATTTAAGTGTCTGTATCTGACACAGAATTCAGTTTATTAACTTCTCTGGATTTTGGATCCAGCTTTCTCTGTGTTCATCCCAGCATCAGTCTCAGATTCTCCTAGGAATTTAGTATTAGTCTGATCCTCTCTGTTGAAAACCATCAGTACTACTCTTTTAGTTTGCAAGGAAGGGCATTAAGTCACCGCTATAAAATGACAGATACATGAGAATGTGCAAAGCCATTTTGTACGAATCCTCTAAAACTTAAGGTTTGTGAATCGTGGCTTGCAGCTTAACAATGAGCAGTTTGTAGTTTCCCATGAAAGCGCTATGGGACCCTAATTTCCCTTTCCTGAGACTCTGCTACCACCTCCTGGCTCTTAGTATTACAACACGCAGACAGAGAGTCACAAATTACCTGATCCTCTGAAACCAGAAACGTTTGTGTATTCAAGGCTAATTTTATCCAAGTTTAGAGTGAGGGCTAAAACTCTCTGAATAATGGGAAAACGTGGATGAAGCTCCTTTGTTTATCACGGGATACCAGGAGGAAGGTAGGCAGCAGAACTAGTTCGGCTGTTCTCAGTTACAGCTTAGGAAGGACCAGGGCTCTGGTTGCTCTGTTCACCTCCCTGGAGGAAAAAACACATTCCTGATTGGAAAGTTTTGACTGGCTTTGGCAAGTTTAAAGTGATTACTTCAACTTTGGCCATCTTCTTTTGGGGGAATATATTTATTTAGAATCACACTGAAGAAAGGTTTATTTTTAAAAAATGTGAATCAAATCAAAATAATCAAGTGCCTGTGGGAGGAAGTTTTACTTTAGTTTAGTATGGTTTGGCCACAGTGTCAGGCCTTCATTAAATACTGGATGTAAAACTGCTGGTTTGTAGACACTGGCTTTCTGCAATTCCCACTTTTTTTGTCCTTGTGCAGCAGCTTCAAACAAGAACATACTGAAGAAAATATTTGAAAGATACGAAAATCCACTGACAAGACAGCATTTTGTGGGCCTCGAGGGATGGATGGGAATAGGACTGGAGTCAGAAAGCCCATTCCTCAGGGACGTGATGCAGGGAGACCCTGTGGCTGACTTGTGCAGTGTTGCTATCTGTGCACAGGCAGGACTCATGGTCATACCAAGGGAGACCAGAGATTTGACCAGAGATGAAAAATGAAAACTCCAGTGAACTCCCTCTGCTCTTCCCAGAACTGTCTAACTGGAGTCTTATCAGAGCTGCTGCCTTCTCCTGGCAGCTCCCGTGCATCCCTGCCAATAAACCACTATTCCTGCTTTTCTTAGAAGGGGTAAGACCTAATTTGAGGGCATCTGATTTACTTTACCGAGGAATAAAAATGTTTGAATCCGTTTACCACTTTACTGTGAATGGACTCTTATAGTTAGCAGAAGGTGTTTGTTTCTCCAGTTATGCTTTGCCTATTTCCTAATGAAGGTATGCAGTACAGCAAAATAATGGGAGGCCTTTGCCTATTCCCTAATGAAGGTATGCAGTACAGCAAAATAATGGGAGGCCTTTGCCTATTCCCTAATGAAGGTATGCAGTACAGCAAAATAATGGGAGGCCTTTGCCTATTCCCTAATGAAGGTATGCAGTACAGCAAAATAATGGGAGGCCTTTAGCAGAGACCTTTAACATCTTTGGTTTCTCACTGATGCAAATGACTCAGGTGAACACTAACCCACTGTGTACTAACTCTTGCAACCACTGCCACTGCAATAATTTTTATTCTGCAAATCACACTCTGAAACATATGCCCTTCCATTGCCAATCACCATGTGGCAGCAGTCTTAAAGGGGAAAAAAAAATCTCAGTCTGATCAGACTGATAAGGCTGTACCCTACTGTGCTGAATAACAAGGGCCTTCATCCATTCTATTCAAGTGTCACCAAAAAGTCAAAAGAAAAGGAAGTGGTGATTTCTGGGATTTCAGATTTAAAGTTTGGGTGTAGATAGAGCCATGATTCTATGATAACCATAGTTTCCCATTGTCTTTCTGCAAAAAGTCAGCTATTCTCAAAGACTCCTCCAGAGATGCACCCTGAATTTGCACAGTGCTGTGTCCTCTCCCCAGCTCCCTACAGCAAGGATAAAGGTGCAAGCAGTGATACAGAAATGTAGAATCAGATAACTCATCATGACCTTAATTCTGCTGCCTTTCCTGAACAGTCTTTCAAGCAATTCACATCACCACCATCTTCTAGTGAAGATTATTTGCGCAGGGGTGACCTCTTCTGAAACATCCCATGGTATTCCCCACAATCACTGGTACAGTAAGGAATCTATGAGAGACTTAGTAGCAGTGCCTAAACAGAAAGGAAGGTTTAGAACTGGGCTGGATGCAGAGAACATGGAGCGATGGGGCAGGAGAAGGAAAGATGCTGTTCTGCACCCATCTCCTGGCATCACTGTCTGGGGGCAGTGTGAAGGTAACATGCTGGATTGCACAGCAGGTGGATCCTGTCTTCAAAGTAGAGGCAGATTTAATGGGTGTCTCACCAGTGCCTGGAGTATCACTGGGCAGCTTGTGGTTCTTCCAGATAAAATCCGGACTGTTAGTTGCCTTGTTTGTCTCGTTGTTGTGAGTGTTGAAATACAGAAGAGGTTTGAACTATGGATGTAGGAGAGAAGAAATGCAGTCAGCAGCTGTGCTGTCCCTCTTTTGTCCCTTGCTTCAGACTACCCTTAATAAATGTATTACCCAAACTCAAAGTAATTCTTGCTCTTTCTTCTACAGTGGTGCATTTCTCAGCATAGCCATATGTTCGGCTGCCATATTCTTCCTCATTCCTCCCCTCTCTCTGAAAATAAATCTACCAATCCCAGAAAATACCAGCTGCACTGCACTTACTGAATCACCAGATGACATCAATCCTGTCAGTCCCCAGCACATCTCGCATGACCCCCTTCTGGCATGCACAGCATGCCTTGGCACTCCACCACTCCTGCTGTAGTTATTTTCATCATTCTTATGCAATAGTACACGACATTTTGTTTTTCTTTTCATATATAAGGTCAAACAGTTGCTCCCTGGACATACGTACATGCTTTGCAGTTGGTGATGTGTACAGCAGGGTCAGATTGGTATCAATGTCTCCATATTCATCTAGAGTCACAGGACCCAGTAGACCTGCAGACACAAGGAATTAGTCAGAGAGCTTGTGTTCTCAGAAACACAAATGGGGCACGGAGGATGGGATAAAAAAGGATTCTGATATTCAAGATATTTTTCTTCTTCATATATAGGCTAGAATATGTGTCAACTCAGTGTGGCACTACTTCTCTGTTAATACAACACTACATTTTCTCTACAAAATTCAATAAAATATGTTGAACTGACTGCACTGAAGAGGAAAGTCTCCCTCTAGCTATAGGAAAATGTATTTGTCAGGTTTCTTTAGCATAACAAGAATGTCAGACTAACCTCCCTTGAAGGGACCGTTTTAGAAGTGAAAAAGGAAATAGTCTGTTTCCACCTGCAGTTTGAATCTATCAGCAAGAAAGAAAGTACAAGGACACTTTCATTCCCCTTAGTCTTTTGAAAACTACTTGCTTGGTTCTAATAATACCATTTTAACCAGGTTCCCAAGTCCCTCAGCACAGCTTGATTTTGCTCCCATGAAGTTGGTTGTCTCAACAGGAGCACAAGCATAGCCAATACCCACCACTCCTGAAAGTCTCACCTTCATTTTCCCCCTTATTTTTTTACAGGAACATCTTTTTGATCAGCTTCAGATTGCTCTTTTGCTGCTGTTGATGATGACTTCTTTTATTTTTCCTGAAGTTCAGTGTCATCATTATTTTAGTTCAGGAATTACCTTCTCCCTTTTCACCTCAAAAACTGATGCTAAGTTTTTCATGGTCCACCTTTTTAATACCAAAATAATTATTGTATGAAATCACTACTATCAGCCTCCATCACAAGAAAGAATGAGGGTGATTCAACACCTCTCACTTCCAGGATTTTTTTTTTAAACTAAACTAATAAATAATGAAGAGCGTTACAGTATTTCAGATAAGTAAAAAAGTTTGTGCAATTTAACTTTCACATTTAGAGTTAAACTGAAGAGATAAGTTTACTGATACTAAAAAAGGCATGCTGTCTCCAGGAGGAGTTAGTAAACCATATTTTGCTAGGTATGGGATACCATGATTAAAACAAAGATAAGTCCAAAACCTGTTAGGCCCTCTTAGAAAAATTTGAGAAACTTCTACACATGTGTTTGCTGAACGTAGGTGAGATATAAACAAAAAATTTTGAGTCGTCATTTAGGTACAGATCTCTGATGTGAAGCAATAGCTGGGACTATACTCCCAGAGAGGTAATGTTGTCACTTCTTTGTGTAAGTCAAGTCTTCCCTCTGCCTTTTCCTAATGATTGAATTCTGTGATTTTAAGCCCATGGCCTGCAAAATAAAAGCCCACTGGTGCTAGACAACCTGTGAGAGGAACAAGAAACTTGACTAAGAAGAGCCAAATCATTGCCAGCTGGCCTACACTCACATGCAGGTATCCAGGCCTACATGGCTTTGTAAACTGCAAAAGGTTGAAACTACTTCATTAAAGCTCAGCTGACTTCCGAGTAGTTTTGAACATCAAATACTGAAGATAACATCCTTGTAAAAATTATATAAAAAGAAAAAACTCATTGAAGGGCTTGGACTTGTTTAGTGTAGAAATGACTTATCTTAGGAGTGTTTAAACCCAAATTTCTTTCCCCTCATCAATTTAATGAACCCTGCACAGGACTGCACTTATTTTACCTTCAAAAGTGGTATCTCGGAATTCATTGATTAAACTGAGAGGTGACACTGGGCTCTGGGAGACAATAAATTTCTTGAGAGTATGCCCAAACAGCAAGACTGCATTAGAATAGCCAACAAGAAAGTCATCTTCCATCTAGAACAAAGGAAAAAGAAAAACGGCAGTTTGAGAGTTCATGATTCTGCCTTAAAGCTACAATAACTTTGGTTGTCTGTGTTTGGCAGAAGCTCCAGCATGGAAGACAAGAATCTGCTGAAACTGAGGGAGTAGATGGCCAATGCCACATCAGTGTTGTCACTTGGAAAAATAAAGGTAAACATAATATATGTTTGGTGTGTAAAGACAGGGAGGTCATGAAAACTTACAAGAGATGAACATAAAGTTTTGGTATGCTGATCCTGGTGCAAAGGATTCAAGAAATCCTACGCTCTAGGTTCTTGACAGGTCTGCTCTGCTCAGTGTGTCCCAAAGATCCTGGCTTTGGATTAGACTTTCTGTGCAGATAATTTGGTGCAGTGCCAGCAAGTCTGGGCTTCCAGATGGCCACAGCTAAGGGGCAAGGAGCTGTGCCAGATTTCCAGCAGCCTGCCACAGAGCTGGCACCCAAAAAGCATTGAGCCCAGGCTGGGGGATCTAGAAGCCATGTAAATCCAGCCAGAAGCTTAAGGCTGCCTGCTGAAGAGCTGGAGCTCAAAGCCACAAATCCTGGGAGGAACTGTACATGAAGGGCCTGGTTCCTAGGCAGATGGCAGGAGTATCAGTTTCACTAAGCAGATACAGCATTTCCACAGTTTCTGCTTTTCTGGAAATTAAAAAAAAAATACGTATTTCCAACAGAAAAAAAAGGTTCCTGTTTATGAAGTTTATCTGGAAAGCCCCTGGACAGAAACTGCAATGGTTGTCACCTCTTAGACATATCTGCACAAAAAAATCAGTGAACAGTTACTAGTTCTGAACTTGCAATGCTCACATCTCAATTACATATATAGAACTTTCTTAAGTGATGCCTGTAAGATTGTCAGTCACTCAGAAGGGGAGTCGGAAAGCCATGTACCTATAAGTCTCCCTCATGCCCTGTGAATATGACACTTGAAGACCAAATTAAAAGCTTGAGTTGAATTTCACGAAGTAGGAATATGACAGCCTGCATGTTTGCCTTACAATACTATATTTTTACATCATAACATCAGGACAAAATGTCATCCTGCGATACTGTAAGAAAATACCAGCATGGAAATATGACAGAGGATTTTTAGGTTTCGTTTCCTAGTGCATGAACATGAATGAACTGAATGCAATAATCAGATATAAAATAGTGTAGTTACCAGGGTGTTGTCCTCACACTCTGTGTAGTCTCTAATTACAGTATTGTTGCTGTAATTAGCTGGTGACAGAGTCAGGACAAGTACATTCTGCATGTAGTCAGCTGAGCTGTTCTTCCTGAAGTACGTGTTACTGCAAAGCAAAGCACAAGAACACCATGAACACTCAACAACAGGGCCAGTGGTATCCATGACAGAATCACTCACCTCTTCCCAATGGCACTGTTATTTGACAGGTTAAAACAGTAATTCTAAAAATAAAATTTCATCATGCATACAACTCTTTATATTGCTTATTCCCTGATGCCAGCTTTTGTGCTTAAATATATTAAAAGGTAATATTAAAGAGATCTGGCAATCTCACACTCAAGGGTTGCAGCAAATTATTGTTATTATTGTAACTGTTTGGTTTCTGCCCTGTTTATTTCCTCTTTTTTTTCAAGCAGAATTTATATATATTAAAACTTAATCTCTTCTTGGAATCCACAATACTGCAATCATAGTTTCTTCATGTTACTGTTCCTCTAATTCTCATATTTTCTGCTATAACTGAGCACAGCAGATTTGCACTAAAAGCATTTAACAGGAGGGCATGAAACAATCAGAGAAGTGCAGAGAGTAGCTTATTGATTTATTTGTTTAATTCAGTGAGATAGGAAAATCAGAGGAAACTGTGTGAACTTGAAAACTATGCTAGAGCAAGCAGAAGATGTAGCTTTCAGGCATCTTTGGTTTCATCACCTTGAGCTGCCATCTGGAAGTGCTTCACAAACTGGCCACCACTGGACTCAAATATTAAGGAGGAATTTAGCAATAGATATTAGTGTCACATGGCAGCAACTGGCATTGCTATGTCTAGATACATAAAAAGAAGATAATTTTATGAGCCTTCTCTCATTATTCATGTTTGATCATCCTTTTATTTTTTCAGTCAATACTGTATTAAGACTTTTTGGAGACCACAGGCTTTGCTCCATGGTCATCTAATGGGATTCTGACTCCAGAGTCCCATCCTTGCCTTTCTGTGAACCTTCTGACTTTTACATTGTACTTTTCACCCTAAAGAATTTCAAAGTGTTTTTCATCCAGGCTTGGACTAAACTAGCCAGCTGAAAAGGACACTTCATTAGACTCCACTAGGCTGGATAATCCTACAGCATCCCACCTTTCCCGAGGCCATCTTAAAGACTATGTTTGTATGCTGGCTGCTAGATGGCTCAAAACTGAAGAAAATGTAAATCTATCACTGTCAGAGGGATGTCACTCCTGGAGAAGCACAGGACTTTGCCTACCCTCTCACCTACAGCTTGAGTATTCATCCAGCACATGCCTGTATTTTGTCTGTTTTAAGAAAAATAACATGATTTGAGATACTCAGCAAAATCAAGGGTACGTAGCAAATTTAATGAGGGCAGCATATAAAACAGGCTGAGGTGGCTGGGTAGCATCAGAAAGATGCGTATCACAGCAGAGAAGCCCCTAATCTCCCTTACCTAATGCAACAATTATATATGCAACACCAGTAAGTTAAAGCACCCACATACAGAGTCCCTATTGTGCATTTGCAAAGAAACAGGAATTGTGGCCAGTTGACTCAAAAAATCAAGTGGGGATTCCTAGAGCCTGGATAAAATGGTGGAATGCCTAAAACATATATGGTGAACCTCAAAGTGTACAGGACAGAGAAGATTCTATTAGAACCTGAACCACAGGATCCAGTTTGGACCCAAAGGTTAAGTATCTGAAGTCATTAATCCAAAGTTCCTCAGCCCTGACTTGTCAAGGTCAGCTTTAGACATGAGAGCTGGGAAGTCCCACAGGCCCTAGAGGTTCATGGATTCTTTTTGCTACACCAACAGTGAAATAATTAAAATCAAGACATGGGCACATACAGTTGCCTTGTTATCAGCCATCCATTACACTGCCAGCACAGTCCCAGGCATGTTTTTGGTCTGGGCCAATTAACTTTCTCCCAGAGTGTGATTTGCTATGGCAACTGGAGGCATATCCAAAACACCCAGTTTGGACATCTACACATAGCTATACAGATATGAGCTGTGCTGTGTCACTTAGGCTTAGGGCCAAAGATCAGCTCTTGGTTCTCATATACAGCCAAAGCTTTTGAGGCTACCATTGATAAGGCCAGTTTATGTCAGTCCTTGTCTACAAAGATTTCTGTAGCAATGTAAAGAGGAACAACAACAGAAAACTTAGGTTGTATACTAAGAAACTTCTCTGAAAAGTTAGATTTATGTACTTATAAAGATGCTGAAGAGATGGTTATAAAGTGCAAGAGTTATAAAGTGGAAAAACAGTTGTATCTGTCTTTTAAATAACTTAAAAATTGAACAAATGGAGCCTAGAAAAATCTGTAAATCATATTTTCACAGTTGTCTGGTTGGGCAGAGTATATGAAAAACGTACAATTTCTCATATAAACAGCTTATCACCATTCTGACTTTGGACTCTGCTTCTCTCATGGCTTCCTACACTGAGGAACTACCCCAACCTGCTCTGTCACTGCCTTAGAAAAATATTCCATGAAATACAGGGGATGTTGTGGAGGATGTGCCATGAATTAAATACTAAGCAGCTTAGATAAATGCCAAGACCTGAGGAAATATGGCTATAAAGCACAATTTGTGAAAGAGCATTTCTTCAACAAAACAGTTCCACTCAGTCTATTTCTGTTATCTGTATCCATCAGCAAACTGCAGAGAAAAGAGGAAAAGCAAAGGTGATACTTTACTTGAAGAGATCTATCAGGATGATAACAATGTCATTATCCACTTTCTCCGTCTCTAGGTCTGTCCTGACATCCTCTGGAGAGCCACACATGATGATCACTACAGATTGGGAAAAAATGGAAACAGATTGGTGAGAGGTACAGACAAGGAGAGGATATTTGCCTGCTCCCCCATGTTTGAGTAGCAGGCAGTAGAGCAGTTCTGGGCTAAGGCACATTATCTGTCCTGTGCTGTGCTGGGATGCAGGCACAGAGCTACAGCCTCTCTGCAGTAAGACCAGGATATTTGATGGTAAGTGGTACCTCAACACCTACAACATTTTCTGTCTGACTGCACCAGAGCATTACTATTATCTCACTGAAGTAAGCATTAGTTCTGATGCAATATGGACTACTGATATGAACATTCTAGGTTAAATGGCATTCAAGTAATGGTTTCATTAGCTTGCCTACTCTCACACTCATTTGGCCTGCTGATGCCAGGTGTTCAGTCTTAAGAGAAGATGAAGTATTTATTGATCTGTTTTTCTAGTTTAGATCAGTCATTTCCAGAATAAGTGCCCCTTGATGGCAAAATGAGGCCCATATATGTACCAGGGCTGCAAACACATGAATGATAGAGAGCTTATAGTATCTATATTCTTCTAGTATTTAAAACCCTTCTTAGGTGAACCTGTGATTCCTGGATTTCTGAATCTTTCACAAAAAGGAGCTTGTGCCTACATGGGATAATTCACCCCAGAAGCTCTCTGGAACCAGGATATTCCCCCATATTTTATGGGGGTGGAGAGAGGAACCTAGGAATGTTGTGCCATTTTATGTTTACATCCATATAAAATGGTATATCAGTGTTTCCACCATGTCTGGTGAAAGGCTATTCCTAAAACCTAACTAAGGGGTAGGTTTGATTTCCTGAGAAAAGCAACCTACTTGCAAGGACAGTGCACCGTCAGCCCTTACCATTGCTTTTCCGGTTTGGATTTTTCACAGTTCTTTTCAGCTGCTCTGGAGTCCTTAAAATATCCTTGAACTTCAGTTTTTCGGAGAACTCTGTGATTCCAGCATCTAAAGCATTCATGTACCTGACACAAGGGAGCAAAGATATTGTCAGAAAATTGCTAACTTCTCACATTCTCCTAAATCAGCCACAGCGCAAGATAGGCTGATTTATGGCACACAAGAGTGTTTATAAGCTGGTATGAAACCTTTTCTGCAGCAATAAAAGCAAGAAAATCAATACATGGCATGAAAGACGCAGAAGTGCTTGGAAAGTCAACCAGAGGTATTTCAGCCTTGTACATGAAGGATGGATTTGGAAAATACAATGATGTAACAAGACATTAACAATTAAGGAAAAAAAGGGATATGGGGAAATTATAGTAAGTCAGACTAACAGGGAGGCAGAGCCAGGAAGTGGTAATCTTAGAAGACATGTGGAGGTTCAACTGAGTAAACAGGAGCTGCAGAAAGAACAAAGATAAAAAGCACACATGTACCCTGACTGTGAGAGAAGCAAAGGAAGGAAAGTAGCAACAAAAAAGCCTATACAGAGTTGGATAAAACTTGAAGGGGAAAATGAGCACAGCAAAAAAACCCAACAAAGTGAGTAAAAGCTTGCTAAAAGATTAAGGAAAAACAGTCAACTCCTAAATTCTATTCTTGCTTCAACATGTTGTGTCTGAGAAGAAAAATTCTGTCTGAAATAAAGTTACTGCAAAGGGAAAACTAAAAGAACTCTCTGTGTTTTCAAACTGCATAACTTTTGATCAACCAGCACTGAAATCCCAGTCCTAAGAACTACTAAATATCTTTTGCTTCCTTTTTTTTTTTCCAGGAACATAATCATTAACCGTTAATTTACAGGAACATATGCACAGTTGAAACATAACCTGATTTTGCTATCACTGAGTATTCACTTGTTTTTATACGTATATGAGAAAAACAATTAGCCCATGTAGTGTAACTTGTGCTTTAGACAAAAGGGTTCTTTTCAAATTAGACAGTTCAAAACCCTTCAAGTTTACAGTTTTTATTAAAGGAGAATGAGATGCATTTTTACAACTAAATTAGGATGAAAAATGGGCAGATATACAAAATTAATTTTAAATTTTTTTTGTTAATTCAACAATATAGGATTTTGAACAATTCTGAAGTCATAAAGAAGGTCCTGAACAGAATTATTAATAAAAGCAAGGTAAGAAATGCTTGGAAAGGTAAGAAAAGTATGAAACCTGCAGGATTAAAGGGATTTAGCTAGTGTGTGTAGTGCACTGGCAATTATAGCTGCAAACATAGAGGAATAGGGATTGTAGTAAGAGATAAGCGAAGTGTACTAATATTTCAAAACATCAAAGAGAGGTAATCGTGGCAATTACATCATGTGATCAAGTTGCTATCTATACTAAGAAAGAAGGAAACAATAAAAGTCCCTAAATACCTACAAAAGAGTGAACTGGAAATCAGTTTTTAGGTCTCTTAATTCAGAAAAAAATATTTTAAGTACTGTATCCAAAATATTCCATAAATACATGCTTATATCACTCTGAAGCCAATACAGTCATAAGTTTTACTTGAAATTCTGCAAGTTCCTAAGGTTATTAATTAGAAATATATGTAACAGTTATTTCCATGAACTCTTTGCTGCCTTTGAGCTACATTTATAGAATTAATAGGAGAAATGAGATGCTTTTTTTAATTAATCAGCATTTTATATCTCAAAATTGGGAAAAAATTCAAAGGAGCATAGAAACACTAAAATGAGCTTAAAGTTAAATAAGACTCATTAATAGAAAAGTAATTACAAATATCAGTATATTACAGAGTCTATTCGTCTAAAACCAGCCTTTGTTTTCAGACAAGGAGAAATCCCAGCATTCTTGAGAATCAAACACAGGCTGATGTTTTGGGTCACAAAGTGAAAACTGTTTCCTTTGCTCCAAACTGGTGAGAGCATAGCCTAAACTCTGCAATCATTGGGGTTATTTTGTTTGAAGAAAGATATAGTTTGAACATTGGAAATGTTTTGGAGCAACAATAGTGCCCACAGATTGAAGCCATTAATGTGGAGAAACACTGTAAGAGCTTGGTAAGACCCCTGACCTAAAAACACATCTATGAAGAACATGACGGAGGAGCCTCTCATGACACATTATTTATATCAAAGCGGCCATAAACAGGTATTTCCATCAGAGAGAACATGTGGGCAATGCTGTCCACAGGAAAAGCCAAGGCTTGCAAATATTTAAAATAGACTGATTGAAACCTTCAGATATGCACTACAGCTAAAGGGTATAATTCATCTTTTCCTTCTCTCATTCCTTGGTAGTTGTAAAGCACCTCCCAAAGTGTAGGGCTCAAAGAACAGCTCATAAGAACCATGTCCAAGGGTGGAGACAGCATTTATCAACAGTTGGCTCAGAGGTGGATCCAGATCTTACCAGAAGCATGCCTCTGAGGTTTCAGTCCTCTTGTAAATGTAGACAGATTCCCAGGTCGTGGTTTTAAATGGCAGCTGAGAATCTCTCCAAAAATAAGAGAAGAATTCGTTCACTTTCCTGGCTGGAGTCAGAAGGCGGGTTAGGTTTTCTTTGTAGTCACAGGACAGTCCAAAACTCCCTACAGAGATCAGAGGCAGGCTCAGTACTGTGTCAAGTCTGAAGGAAGAGATAAGAGGACAAGTCTGAACAGATTGCTGTTGCACCAAGGCAGCTACCACCTGATGTCCATCCTCAAGTCCCTCTCCTCTTGTTCCCTGCATTAGTTTAACAGCAATTTGAACCTGAAACAGAACGCTCCTGAAAAACACAAGCAGATTTCAAGTCTGTATTGGCATCAAAAAGCCCTGTTGAACTGGTCCAGGCATCTTCTCTCACTGCCTCCAATTATTCATGCCCTTTTGAGTATCATGCACCATTTCAGCCCCAAGGGTTGTGACAGGAGTCCAAAGACTCAAGGAACTATCTGCTTCTGCTCCCTGGCTGCCATTAACATGGGATGGATTTAATCTCATTATTGAGACAGTGCTGCAGGGTGGCAGTTTTTTCCATCAAAAAAGCTTTACTCCTACAACTCAAAGGAAAAATTCCTCAGTTTCACTATGGCATATTTTAGGAGCTGTACAACAGCAGCAGTCAGGGAGAAAAAACTAAGGCAACCCTCTGCTGACAAGGAATTTGTTAAACAAAGATGTTTTTATACACAGAGACAATAAGCTTTTGAAGATAAAGGAATTTTCCTGGATGCTGCAATCTTATCAGACTAGACTCAAAATATTTCAGTTCTTGTATGGTGGTTTTTTATGTCATGGAATTTTGCCTTCATAAATCATGGCCATAAGAGTTGTTGGCATTATTGTGACAAAACCTTATTTTCCAGGTGAAGCACACTTACCAACTTACAGGGTTTATACTTGTTGCAACAGAAACAGACAGAGATGATGTAATAAGTAATGCCAGGAGAGTGTTTCACTAATTAAACAGACATTTTTCTGACAGACTTAGAATAGAACAGAATAGAATAGACTGTTTCATTTGAAAGGGACCTACAACAATCATCTAGTCCAACTACTTGACTGCTTCAGGGCTGACCAAAAGCTATAGCATGTTATTCATAGAATTCTAGAATGGTTTGGGTTGGAAGGGAATTTAAAGATCATCCACTTCCAACCCTCTGCCACGGGTAGGGACACCTTCCACTGGACCATTTATTAAGGGCATTGTCCAAATGCCATTTAAAAACTGACAAGCTTGAAGAATCAACCACCTCTTTAGGAAGCCTGTTCCAGTGTTTGACCATGCTCTCAGTAAAAAAATGATTCCTAATGTCCAGACTAAACCTCTCCCTGCACAGCTTTGAATCATTCCTACATGTCCTGCTGCTGGACCCCAGGGAGAAGAGATCATCACCTCCTTCTCCACTTCCCCTTCTCAGGAAGCTGTAGAAAACAACAAGGTCTCCCCTCAACCTCCTGTTCTCCAAACTAGACAAACCCAGTGTCTTCAGTTGCTCGTCAGGGGACATGCCTTCCAGCCCTTTCGCCAGTTTTGTAAGCATCCAAGGACTTTCACATCCTTCTGAAATTGTGGGGCCCAGAACTATATACAGTGCTGAAGGTAAGGCTGCACCACCACTGAGTACCACAGGATAATCACCTCTTTTGACCAGCTGGTGATGCTGTGTTTGATGCACCTCAGGATGTGATTTGCCCTTTGGGCTGCCCGAGCACACTGCTGACTCCTGTCAAGCCAGCTGCCAACCAGCACCCCCAGATCCCTTTCTGCACAATTTATATTTGTGTCCAACATTACTCAGGATCCCAGGAACAGAATACAGAATTTGGATTGGACTTGTCAAATTTCATCCCTTTAATCATTGCTCAATGATTTCCTGAATTAGAGATGTGAAGAAGTTTGAGGTAGACAATCCGGCTAATCCCAAACCACTCTTGTTACTTCCACTGTTCTGTTGCAACATCCCCACAGCTGCTGCACTTACAGACCTCTTGCAGTTTCCACTGTGTTGTTTAATATCCATTTGATAAGCCAAACATGAAACCTAGAAGAGTTGCCAAGTGCAGGCAGCAGCTGGGCCGACATCGGCTCTGCACTCTCCCACCCCACTTCCCATGGGTGCATTACCCACAGCGCCCTTCCCACACTTAAATTGTTGTAAAGTGCTTTTAACTGAAAGAGGTCAGGTTTAGATTAGACATTAGGAAGAAATTCTTTACTGTGAGGGTGGTGAGGCACTGGAACAGGCTGCCCAGAGAAGTTGTGGATGCCCCATTCTTGGAAGTGTTCAAAAACAGGCTGGATGGGACCCTGAGCAACCTGGTCTGGTGGAATATGCCCTTGCCCAGGGCAGAGGAGTTAGAACCAGGTGATCTTGAAGGGCTCTTCCAACCCAAACCATTGTATGATTCTATAAAAGTAAGGCACTTGTTCTGATTCACAAGGCTATCGCACAACAGTTACTGTTCTTTATTGCTTTTCATAAACTTCTGCTATTCACACTTTTAACTGTGTCGGAGTCCAAGGAAAAAAGTTTGGCATCATTCTGGGCATCTCCATATCCAGCAGATAGAAAAGCAAACACTAAGTTAGGAGGCACAGTGAATAAAATGGGGTATACTGCACAATATTCTACCATGGTGCTCTATATATAGGAGTTATGCTTTAGATTCTTCTATAAATCAGTCGCATGCATTCCCCAGTAACATTGCATTCACTTCTGGTCATGCCACTCAAAAGTATAGAGCTAAAAGCAGACAAATCTTGAGATAAAAGTGTCTCAATTCTCCCAGTTTCTGTCAGTGAAACCCAAAAGCTACCAAAGTTTAGAAAGGGAAGTGATTCACCTGGGTAACCCTATGAATTTGTATGTCATAACTGACTGGAGGTTTTAAAATTATTTATGCTAGAAGTCTGCAGATTCAGCTTACACTTTTGCTAATATCTAAGAATGAACATATTAATGTATGGTATAATATAGAATAGAATTATACATGTTCACATCTAAGACAATAGTAGAGAGATTCATTCTTCAGGAGTGCTTCCTCAGGCAGAAGGGTTTGGATGAAACTGTCTGCTCCCTATCTAAACAATACTGAAGATAGTTGGGGTTTTTGGATCTTGGCACATATAACTCAGGCCTCCCTCAATGACTGAACACTCACCCAGAAGGAGCCCTGTTGCTGCAGTACTGCAATGTCTACATGCCTCAAGCTCACATCCCTTATCTGCTGCAGTTGCTAAGGAGTTACACCTTTTGAATCCTCAATCAATCAATCAATCGATCAATTTACTGTCTGGAATTAGAAGTTTCCCTGCTATCACTGGGATTTCAGCAGTGGGTTTTGGAAGGGGATTTTCTTCACCCTACCAAACATAGTGGCTATGCATAGGAGTCTTACTGCCTTGACTGTAGACCTTGAGGTGTCTGATGTATTCTAAACCCCAATGTCTCTGCAACAAAGCAACTTTGTTCAGCAACTGATATCTTTAACGTCACAATATTAGGGGAAAGAGGTGGTACTTACGAGACCATTTGGTAGGTGGCATAAGTGCAAGCAGGTCCTATTACAGCACAGCCAAGTGTGCCAGAATCCTGCAAGGGATAAAAAGGTCATATGGGGACAGTGCAGAGAACTGGCAAGAGAGAGGAGGATGGGAAAATGAAGAAAATTTTAGGATTTGAGTAGTCACAGAATATATCTAGAAAAAGCAAGAAAAGAGTAGGTAAGGAGCTACAGAAAGTTTAAAAAAATGGAGAAGGAAGAAATCACAGAAAGCCAAAAAAAAGGCAGAGGACAAAATAGTTCCTGTGAGTATGACCTTCATTAAGAGACAGACAGTGAGTTAGGACTGAAATGTTTTTACAACTGCACATTTGAAATTACACACTCCAGCAGTGTTTGCATTTGCAGAAGACAGGGTGGCTGGAATTACAAGGTACTGTGTATCACAAAAATTATTAGTTACATGCATATAAAGCTAATATTAAAAAAAATCCTTTCCTGATCACCAAATAAGGCCTAACTAGTATCTTTGTGTGTCATTGTAGTGGGTTTCTGTGGCTGGGTTTTGGTAGCGGGGGGGGCCTACAGGGATGGCTTCTGTTAGAAGCTGCTAAAAGCTTCCCCTTTCCTGTGGAGCCAATGCCAGCTGGCTCCAGGACGGACTTCCTCCTGTTGGCCAAGGCCGAGCCAATTAGGAGTGATAGTAACACCTCTGTGATAACATATTTAAGAAAAGAAGGTTGTTGCGTAGAAAGAATTGCAGCCAGGGAAGAGCAGAGTGAGAACATGGGAATAACAATGTAGACACCAAGGTCAGTGCAGAAGGAGGGACAGGAGGTGCTCCAGGCACCGGAGCTGTGGCCCCAGCGGCCTGTGGTGCAGACCATGGTGGAGCAGCTGTGCCCCTGCAGCCCATGGAGGACCATTGGGGTGCAGAGACCCACCTGCAGCCCCTGGAGGAGCCCATGCTGGAACAGGTGGATGCATGAAGGAGGCTGCGACCCCGGGGGAGGCCCAGGATGGATAAGGGTCCTGCCGGAAACCTGCAGTCCATGGAGAGGGAAGCCCACGCTGGAGCAGGTTTTTCCTGGGTAGGACTCGTGGCCCCTGTGGGGGACCCACATTGGTACAACTCATTCGTGAAGGACTGCACCCCATGGAGGAGTGACCCACAGGACAGCAGTTTGGGAAGAGCTGCTGCCCAAGGGATGGACTCACGCTGGAGAGGTCCATCAAAGACTGTCTCCCGTGGGAGGGACCCCATGGGAGCAGGGGAATGACTCCTCTCCCTGACTAGCAGCAGAAACAACAACTGACCATAACCCCCATTCCTTGTCCCCCTGCACCGCTGGGGGGGAAGAGGGAGAACCTGGAAGGAAGGAGGGATGGGAGGAAGGTGTTAAGACTGTTTTATTTCTCACTCTTTGGCTCTTATCTTGTTAGTAATAAATTTAAGTAATATCCCCACTTTGAGTCTGTTTTGCCCGTGAAGGTAATCAGTAAGTGACATCTCCCAGCTGTTATCTCAATTCATGAATCCTTAGCTGGTTTTTTTCTCTCTCCTCTGTCCAGTTGCAGAGGGAGAGTGAGAGTGGCTTTAGTGGGTACCTGGCATCTAGCCAGGGTCAACCCACTACAGTCATGAGGGACAATTTCTTAGCAAAGGCTATATTATGTGCTCATCGATCAGTAGACTTGAGAATTCACATGGGATTGACAAAATTTCACTCAAAGGTGAGAAAATCCACTGAAACAGCTTCCTGAAGTGCACCAATTCTAACTGAAGCTTTTCCTCATATTAAGGTATTCTCATAGTTTCTCTCACGTGACTTCTGTGATCTCTTAGTGAGAAGCAAGCACTTCATCTTTGCCCTTTGGGCATAGTTCCATACCCATTTCATCGGTAACAGTGCCAGCCTAATGATTTCTCTGCTCACATGTTCCCATCTTCACCACAGCTCTTTCTTTTGTGTATTGTGTAAACTGACGGTGAACCAGATCAGGCTCTGATCCAGCTGGAAATTGAGCTTTTTGCTCTGCTTGGGCTGTTTGAGCATTTGGGTTGGTTTGGGGGGTTTTTTTGGTTGGTTTTTGTTTTTTGATGTTTTTTAATGGATTGCTTTGGCTATGTGTCCACACGAAGAGCTGTGCAGATATAAAAAAGAGGACAACTTAAGCAAAGGAAAAGGAGCCCGAAGCTGAAGCTGACAGTTTCTAGGAAGCATTCATAGAATCTCTCTCCAGTATTTGCCTCCTTCCCTCCACAAAACATACAGGAACATCTTCTCTTTGAAAACTTCACTTCCCTGTCAGATTTGTTTGGAACTGAACAAGAGAATGAAAAGCTAATAAGGAAAGACAGAGACATACATGAGTACACACAGGCAGAACAAAAGAAATCTCCTACTCACATAAATTGTCTTGATGAGCTCCACACCTTCACAGGTGCTAGTACGACAGCCTTGTGAGACATAGAGTGATGAGGCAAAGGTGTGGAAGATGGCATCAACTGTAACATTTTCTCCTGATGCAAACATAAAAATAAACAGTGTCATGAATTGCAGAAAACAACTAATATGCTATTATCCCACTTCTTCTGACACAGGTCTGAGCAGTCTTACACTAGGTGATCTGCTACCAGAAAGCTTCTACAAAGTCCACCTCTGACGTAACCCCCACTACTGTGGATGTGAGTCCACCACACAAAAAATTTGCTCTGGTGTGGACTGCTGACTTATGAGTGACTTCTTATGAGTGTTAATACTTTCAGTACAAAGTACTTTTGGTCTTGGCCATTACGAGAGACATTTTTTAAGGCTCTGTGCGAAGTAATATTTCTTTGAAAACTCTTTTTCCCCATAATATTCTAGAGGGTGACAGTAGATTGGTGATATTGAAAGGAGAGGTAATCTATCAAAATAAATAAAAGCATCATGACTCTAAATGAAGGAAAAACACGTGGACTGCAGATTCCTCACACTTTGGGTCATGATGTGATCAAAAGATGGGATCAAGAGGAAAATTATTTTCAGAAAGTAGAGACTAATCTAGTCAGGAGAGGAAGCAAGGGCATCCCAATTATTGCATTAGATTGATCACTGGTCTTGTACGATCCAGTTCAGCAATTCCCATATTCCCAAATCTAGCTGAACATCTCCAGAAAAGCATGCGGGAAGAGTCTCCCAAAACACCATGAAAACATATATGGTTTCTGCCCATCTGTAGAGCACTTCTATTTTTACAGAGAGAGGTCATTATTTCTGTAAGATCTCTATAAGATGAGCAGATAGGCAAGGAGCCTGTCTGAGGAACATCTTGCTGAAGGTCAGATGGTGTGACACAAGTGTGACAAGAAACCATAGCAAGAGAGGGATAACCAACACCCATTGCCTTACCTGTTGTCTGGAATTCATTTTGTACCCATTTCAAGGCTCCATTCACAGCACATTTCAAACTTTCAGGACTTGATGGGAAGTCCGAGTAATTCATGAGCATCACATTGATCACATAATTCTTGTTGTTACACCGGTTTGAACCAACTTGCTGCAGCAGCTGGAGCGAGGAAAACAAAGGCCAAATGGCCAGAATCAACATCCGTTGCTTCATATTGCTCAGTTTAGACCCATTGTGTGTTCCCTCTCATTTCTTTTTCTCTTCCAACTCTCTTTCAGATACTCTACAGTGGTTTCGTTCAGAGATAGAACGAAAGAGACCTCCACTCCATAGATTCAAAGACAGGCTGTATGATCCTTCTCTCTGGCACTTCCCTATCCCCTTCCCTGCCTTCACCTATGCCCGCCCCTCTGGCGTACTAGGTGGCACTTCAAGGTGAAAAACTAGCAACAGGAAAACTCAGGAAAGGAGAGAGGCTAAAGGTTGCTGTGAATGTTTGCTCATGGAAAGGCTGAGGCTATAAAACTGAAACATTACCAGAAACCTTGCCTGATAAGAGCACTAACTCTTCACCACAGGGATAAGATGAGAAAGGGGAGGGGACAAATGGACTGTAAAGACAACTCTTTAAAATGGAAATAAAATATAAACTCTATTAGAGCCTAGAGGAAAACAGATAGTTACTTCACGTTTGCATTTGTCCTACATCTCTGATTACATTGCCACACCATCTCTGCAGGCTGAGCTCGTAAATCAAGCGTATATTTTCTTCTGTGATAAGTTATCAATTTTGTTCCTTTAGCTTATAACATTGAAGTACTTTTTGTGTTGGCAAAAATGTCCAACTTGCAGTCCTTCAGACCAAAGCCTTCGTTTCTACTTACAGACTCAACACAAAGCTTGTCCACTCACATTCTCCCAGCACTGCACGCCAAACTGCCCCAGGTCTGCCCCAGACATGTTGCTCCCATGCAGCACAGGTCTCACTGCCCATTCCCACCTTGTCAGATGGCTCCTCAAATGGGGGGCCAAAATATTAATACTTTATGTGATGAACCTCTTGCATCAGGTAAGGATTGGCAAAGGTGAAGGTCGCATCTCAGGCCTGCGTGACCAAACTAAATTTTAAACGGCATCACTAAAAGGCACACATTAAAGGACACCACAGTGTTGCTCCAAGTACAGCTTTCCTGAGTAGTTTTCCTGAGAATGGTCTCAGGAAAGGTAGGTAGAATGAAAAGAAGACCGAAACCAAAACAACAATACCAATTTTATGATTTCTTTCAAAGCCTATATTTAAAAAGTGGTGAATGCACTTCAAATATATTTGCACAGATCTTTTTATGTGATTCTATTTTGATACTGAATTATTATTGCTCAAATCTTTCTTATACCCAGAGAAGACTATAAGCCAGCATTTAAAAGTAGATCTTGAACACCTCAGCATATCTAATCTAGCATTTGTAATTTGTAATACTGTAATTCTAAATTAGCAGTCTGTCATGTAAACATCTGGACTAGTACGGCTGGCTAGAGCCACAGATTGAGAATAGAATATAGCTTTTCTAGTGGAGATCATGTCATCACTGGCACATTTTATAGGTATTTCCGAAGTCCTTGAAACTTAGGCCATATAAGTCAATAAAAGATTTGTCATCAACTTCAGCAGAGCATGATTTGCATTTTTATACTCTTCTTAGCCTATCTGAGAGAAACATACAGCACGGATAATGCAACTAGAACTGAGTATTTTACCTTGCTGGTCACACAGGGAGTATGTAATGGCGCTGAGGTCTCCCTGCCTTTATATCTATTAACGTATTTATTTGGTTTTCACAGCAGCTTAAAACTGTCCTTTAAAAACAAAAGGTGAAATCAACCATAGCCTTAGCACAGCATTTCTTTTTACTCTCTTCCTTGCCCCATGCCTTCACAGTGCCACAGAGAGTCCCCAGACAGAATTAATTTTTGACTTCTCAACTTCTTAATTTCCTGGTGTGTGTAGTCTCTCAATGCCAAGTCCCAAGATGGGAGCACACCTTGAGCATCCAGTGACGTGGAGCAGCAGGGGGTGTGGCACAAGGCAGCAGCTGGGATGAAGCAAGCTCTTCCTGAAACCTGCTGAACTGTCCCGTATACCTTGGGGCTTTGGACATCAAACACAGTTGCCTGGCAGACTGATCAGTAACATCTGCTTCATGGGATAAGAGAGACAAAGAAAAGCCGTGGCACTGTACAGTAAACAGAAGGGTTACTGATATTATAGATGATCGTGAGGGTGGAGAGAAGAAAAAGTAAATGAATGAGTCAGATGTGTAAAGCACAAAAATTGATGGACCTGCCACAAGTAAAACAAAAGCTTCTGTATGTTTGTGTTTGTTGCCGCCTGTGCCAGAGGGATGTTTAGTCCCCGAGGAGTAGAAGACATGAGACACCAATGCCAGTCCATTCATAGTGTTCTGTCTGCAGAACACTATGATACAAATCAGACAGATACTCAAAACTATTTTCCACATCTCTTCAGGGCACTGCCTCCACTATCTCAGTAACTTTTCTCCAATTGTGAGCCAGTTCTCACACTTCAAAGATTAGTCAGTGAAGGATACAGTTCAGAAACCCATAAGTCAAAATACATGTCGGGGGGGGAGGGGGAAGCTTTTTGACTCCTACAGGCAACAGCAGCTTTAACTAGAAATCCTGGCTTACAACAGAACTACAGGTAATGGGAGCATCCTGAAGGCACATGCAAATAACTCTGCCTTCTCCTGAAAGAATGTGATGACATGGAGAAGCAGAGCAAGAGATTCAAACACCACCAATATCCTGCCTAAGGTAACCTCTCCTGACGATCCACAAAGTTTATCCCAAAATCATCCTTAAAGCACATCTTCTAGAACTACTTTTTCTCTCTTAAAAGTGTCAGGGTTTCATCATCTTCTAATGAATAAGGTGCTAAGAAACTGCATCTGACATTCCCAGTGCATTCTTTCTATCTGTGGTTTCTAGGTATCAGCTACTGCTATTATCTTGTCAGAAAGGGAAAAAAGATCCCAACATTACATATTTTCACTGTCTGTGCAAGTGTCTATCCAAAAAGTCAGATCTTAAATGAACATCATAATGAACAGATTGAGTTCAACAGCTCCAACAGTTGATGGAGGTCTCCCCTTAAATCAGTGAATACAAACCCTGTAGTTTATCACTTATTTTGCCTTCAGAAGCACAGGGACGATTAAAATTCAGATAGGCAGGCCCTGTATTTATTTGTCTGAAGACAAAATTCAGTCCCTCACCATCAACAACATTACTTGTGCATATATTGCATAGGTACAAAACACTTAATAGTTCTCTGTGGGTGTTACAATCTCAGTTAGATTAGAAATGCCAACTCAACCCACCAGAGAACTGCATCATTGGTTTTAGTGAAAAGTGACTTTTAGTGTTTAGTTCTACAGCACTTTAAAGCACTGTGTTTGTTCTGCTTTCTGTTTTATTGGATAATAAACAACCAGATATTATTTGAAACTGGTAATCAGCACTGACTTCCTGATATAAAACTCTGACACTCAGACACAGAAAAAAAACAGTAAAAAATTCCAAAGATTTGTTCCTTTAAGTCTTTCGGCCTGTGTAAGATAGTGCTTTACAGAACATTTTCCAGTTCTTTTTTAAAGGTGCATGTGACAGGGCTTTCCTCATTTCAATGGCTTCTTCTTTTTTGTGCTGAGTCTGAAAGTCCTCAAAAATAGGAATGATAGACCAACCTGGGCACCACAGAGTTCCTTTGTCTATACAGATCATATTGTAAAATTGCAACTGTATGATGCATTGTCTTCTACCACATTCATTTTTAGGATCTTTTTACCGGCATGCAACCTGATCTATTTTGTACTTAACTACAATTCATTATTTCCATTTGACCACTCATAGAAAAGAAAATGGAAGATATGGAATGAAAATTCCAGAAATCTCAGAGGAGCCACAGAATTAGGTGAAGGTATAAGATGTCCCCAGTCAGTCAACCTGCTACTTGTAGTAGTTGGTACAAATATCCTAACTAACTGGAGAGTATAAAAATGTCTTCTTTAATTTTCAGTATTAGAGAGAAGATTGAGGACATGAATAACATTTTTCTGTCTTTTAAAATATTTTTACAATACTTCTACTATCCAGATTTAGAAAACATTAATGTAAATTATTATGAATGTAGCTGTATAATATACATATATAGCAGCTGTATACATGGATACAGTATACATGTATAGCAGCTGCATAGCAGCTATGTTGATTTTTCAGAACTGATCTTTTTTTCTCTTGTTTACTATACAAGAATATAAAGAAATATTTTCCAAGCATTATCCTCTGGGACCGGAACCATCTACTGATTAGCAACAAGCCTGTAAACCATCTTATAAACATGTTGGTCATGTGATGCATGATCCTGATAGTACAGCCTGATCCTGATAATATTGCCATTCCCATGCGTTATTGAGAGTTTAGGTTGCTGCCATAATTAGCTGCCACAGTTCAGTTGCTGACACAGATTACAATAAAATTACACTGCAAAGCACTGACTGTTCTCATTAGAAGTTACCAATCTAGTAAAAGTAAAACTACAGACAAGGATAAGAAAAGTTGTAATTGGAATTGCAACATACTCCCAGGAGCTTGGGCGGTGGCCCCATCCTCCCATTGATCTATGCTGGCACATATCAGAAGATGAAGCTAAATATGTGATGTGTCATCAATATCTAGCTCAATTAAGAAAGTCTTCTTCCTTTTAACCCTTTCCCAACACATACACATTGTGATGTGAATATTATTCATCCACCTAACTTCTACCAAAATAAATAGTAAGAAGTCTTTCCTCTTAACTACTATTTTCTTTCTCTAAAGGACTTCGTTTCCAGAGGGACAAGACATATTTTTCTTTTCAGCATAAGGGTTTGCCTCTGTTTTAGACTCAGCAGGATATAGCTCTGTCAAGTGACAAAAATAAGCTACCTGTAACGTGCAAACATTTTTTCTGTTTCTCCTTACAGAGGTAAATGGCTTGAGTGTGTAATAATTTATGTATTGGACATATACTTCAGTTTCCTTAAACTCTCTTTATTAAACACAATACATGTTTATACTATGTGATGAGATGGAGTTATGAGATCTTCTAGCTAGTGCACACATGATCTTGTAAATCCAGATGGCAGTGGAATACTGTGCAAATATATCAGCACGCATCCTGAACCAGTACAACTGCATTCTCTGGGATGTAGCACTTGCAGTGATGTGGCTTTCTGACTTGGATAAGTTTGTGTGGATCCAGCTAACCATGCATTGCATTTTCCGCTCTGACACTGACTTGTGCAATCAGTGGATTGTCTTGCCACTCCTCCCTTGATTCTACACACATAAACTTCTAAAAACTTACCTAAATGTGATTCTGAAAGCAAATACAAGGACAGCTTTTATGTTACTTTTATTAACTTGACTGAATCTTTATGACAGGTTGGGTGCTAGAAGTATCAGAAAAATTCTGAAGCTGCAGTTCCCACAGATCCATAAAATCATAAACACCAGTGAAAACTAAAGAGGCTCCCTTTCCAAAATACAGATAAAAAATATGAATCTTTATTTCACCATTTGGAGGTCTTTACCCGACACGGGTGTTGTTTGCTGTCTTGAGCTGGGCAATAGAGATCAGACAAAAGCATTAAAGGTGCATATGATCTGTCAACTTACGCATTTCACCTTCTCTCATCATGAGTGGTCTACCCAGGGTAGAATAAGCCTCAGAAGTTGCTGACGCATAAAAAAAGAAGCAAGTATTATTCCAGTTCTTTGCTTTTAAAGGTACCATTCCCCATTTTCTCATTGCAAGGGATTGCCTTTGTACCTTTAGCAGGGGAGCATTTAATTGCTCTCACTTTTACGTATCATTTATCTTGAGATGTTGTCAGATGCATTTTCAAAGGTACAAGATGCAGAACATGGTGAAGCATCATTACTGAATTTACATGATCTTACCCAGACATTACTGAAATTGAAGTACATGATTGTTGCTTATGTAAAGGTCACATCATAACCTCTTGTTTTGGTTATATGATGAATTTGTCCCACTTCCTGATTTTCCTTTCTCTCCCTTTTTTTATTTCCTTCCCCTCCTTCCTCACCTTTTCTTAGACCTCACTTTCCACACTCTGATTTTTTATTTAAACGGTGACTGCGCTCTCTGACGCTTATCTTGGTGTTTAGTCATGGGTGCATGATTTCCCTTTTGCTGCCATCAGTGTAAGTCAATTCCCATTCTCCCAGCAATTCTGTGTGGAAATAAACATGATCATTAATCATTTTACAGCTCACAGCCTTTAAAATAATGGCACTGGTGAAGGTAAGAGCTGCAGCAATTTTCCAGTATTAAAATAGAGTGGCCAAACTTCTTGACATGTCTTTAATTTATTAATTGTCGTCTTAGTGTTTCATATAAGGAAAAGATTATAACATCTCCACCTAGTTTGTTCTGCATTTTAATAATAATTTCTACACCAGACATGCTAAAAATATTTTGATCAACTTCATACTGCTATCACTTTGTATCTCTATTGACAATGTCCTTCTTGTGCCCACAGCTAACCCACTGGCACTGCATATCTGTTAGTTCTCATGCATGCCCCAACTTCGGATCAACTACATACAAATTCAGGAGCCACTTGGAAATGGGAGAAACCAGTGAAGCAGCTGAGAGCTTTCTTCCATTTGATTTAATATTTTAGCTGTTGATTCTTAGAACAGCAGGATCTTGTGAAAGAATGTATATTAAAAAAAATATGGAAGAAAGTGATGTAGTGAGATTACATTTTCTGTTACTTTTTCTTTAAAAAAAGAAAATAAAGAATCTTGCCTAATTGTACTGTCTGCTTGCTTGTTTTCTCCTGACAGAAATAATACCTTACGTAATAGAGAAGAGCTTTAAAAGGAGACCAAATCACTGGCATACATTCTTTATCACTTTGACTGACTAACTAAAAACTAATTTCTTGCAGAGAAGTCCTTTGTGGGCGAGTGGATTATTCGCCTTCCTTCTTCATGTCCTGTGGTATGAAAGCACATATATAAACAAGGGGCACCGCCATGGTGGTGTTGTGCTCCAGTGGCTCCTGGTTGCAGAGTAACCTCTTGGAGACTGTTCCAAGCTGGGTGCATCATTCCTGGGTCGAGTCAAGTTTAAGTGATTGTGAAACAGTGAATATGGAACCCACACTCTGAAGCAGCAGCACACAGTTCTTTACTGCTGGTCTATGTTCCAGATGATTGCACTGTGACAAGACATATCTATTCATACAAACATAAAGGAGCTGCTTTAGCTGCTTTTATTTTTTTTCTGGTAATGTGAGATTTTCTTCTCAAGGAAGGAAAATGGTAGAAATACAGATACTTCATTACTCTTGTCCATGGACATGTGTTTTATAGTTAGTGAGTTGTCAGCAGTAGTTTAAAGTATTGGCCCTCCTGTAATTTCAATCATAGAATCATTAAGGTTGGAAAAGACCTCTAAGGTCATTGAGTACAACCATCAATCTAACACTGCCAGGTCCATCAGTTACCCATGTCCCTAAGCGCCACATCTACACGTCTTTTGAACACTCCAGGGATGGTGATTCCACCACTCCCCTGGAGAACTTGTTCCAATGTTTGACCAATCCTTTCAGTGAAGAATTTTTTTTCCTAATAACCGATCTACACCTCCAATGGCTTTCCAGCCACTCTGCCCCAAGCCCGTAGCGTTGCATGGGGCTCTTGTGACACAAATGGGGGACCCGGATGTTCAAGAGAAGGACCAAAGGCAGGGAGAGGAAGAGCCTAGGAATTCTAGGGAGGAACCAGCGCGGTTCTGACCGAGGGACCGCCCCTCAGTCCCGTGGCCGCCGCGGGATGGCCGCCCGCCGCAGCGCAGGCGGAACCCTGGGGGCGGACCCGGTCGGCAGCCGGCGCCTGTTCGCCGCCGCCTTCCGCCGCCCCGCCGTTACCCCGGCAACGCCGCCGCCGTGGGAGCGTGGAGTCCGGGCCGGCCGCAGGATGGTGAGGGGCGGCGGGGCGGCGGGATGGTGCGGGGCGGGAGGCGGAGGGTGGTGGCGAGGGGCGGGGAAGGGGGAGCGCCGCCGAGCGAGGGCCCGCTCTGACGCGGCTCCGCTTTTCTCTTTGCCCAGATGCTCTCCCGTGCCAAGCCGGCCGTGGGGGGTACCCCGCCGCCGGGAGACAGGCGAAGAAAGAAAGGGAAGGAGGTGCCGCAGCTGGAAGAACTCCTGGCCCAGAGGGACTTTACCGGCGCGATCGCCTTGCTGGAGGTGACGGTCTCCGAGCGGTACCATCGTTGCCAGGCCGATGCCCGCAGGGCTGCGGGGCGAGGGGAGCCCTTCCCCTGCCTCGCGTCCCCCTCGCCTCCTCCCGCACCCTCCAGGCCCTGCCGCGGCAGCTGCGGCCCCTCGCTTCGCAGAGCCTGGTTTGGCCTGAGAGGGCTGCCTGCTGCTGCCCTCAGAAATGTGAAAGCAGCTGCACCCAAGTAGCATCCACAGCTGTCAAAGCATCCGCGATATATGATAGCCTGCTATTGCTTTGGTTATCTGTGGGTTATCTGTAGAAACTGTGTGGCAGCTGACAAAATTCTTACATTCTTTATTTTCTACAAAGTTTAAGCAGCAAGTGGGTGAGCAGGAGGAGGATGCCAACCTTTGGATTGGATACTGTGCATTTCATTTGGGTGACTACAAGAGAGCTCTGGAGGTAAGTGCGGAAGTCCCACTCCCTGAGGCTGGAAATCGGAATGTAGTGATAAAGCGATGACAACAAGAGGAAGATGGTCTGTAATCGGGAACAGCTCTGCCAGCCAGTTAAGGTACAAATGTACAGTAATGAGGCAGATGCTGTAGAAAGCAGTTTAGATTGAAAAAAAAAAAAAGATATTTACCTATGAAAATAGAGCTTTTTAAAGTTATCTACTATCTGATTTAATACTAGGCTCAGTAGACTAATTTGCCCTTTTGTATGTCGTAGTTCGTGTCCTAAATCTTCCATTCTTCCATCTTTTGCAGCTAGCTTTCCACAGTTTTATTTTTCATGTTTGGTTATTATTTTGTCTTCATTGTGAAGCTTATTTGTGATATGCACGATAAAATTCTCTCTTTAGAGATTGATGCCCCTGGCCATTAAATGATATGAGATTCAACAAGGCCAAGTGCCAGGTCCTGCACTTTGGCCACAACAACCCCATGGAGCAGTACAGGTTGGGGACAGAGTCGATGGGTGGCTGCCAGGCAAAAAGGGACCTGGGGGTGCTGATTGACAGCCAGCTGAACATGAGCCAGCAGTGTACCCAGGTGGCCAAGAAAGCCAATGGCATCCTGGCCTGTATCAGGAACAGTGTGGCCAGCAGGACCAGGGCAGTGATTCTTCCCCTGTACTCAGCGCTGGTGAGGCCACACCTGGAGTACTGTGTCCAGTTCTGGGCCCCTCAGTTCAGGAAGAATATTGAGGTGCTGGAGTGAGTCCAAAGAAGGGCATCAAGGCTGGTGAAGGGTCTCGAGCACATATTCTGTGAGGAGAGGCTGAGGGAGCTGGGGTTGTTTAGCCTGGAGAGGAGGAGGTTCAGGGGAGACCTCATCACTCTCTACAACTGCCTGAAAGGAGGTTGTAGCCAGGTGGGGGTCATTCTCTTCTCCCAGGCAACGAGCAACAAGACAAGAGGACAGAGTCTTTAGCTGCACCAGGGGAGGTTTAGGTTGGACTTCAGGAGGAATTTCTTCACAGAAAGAGTGATTGAGCATTGGAATGGGCTGCCTAGGGACGTGGTGGAGTCACAGTCCCTGGAGGTGTTTAAGAAAAGATTGGATGTGGCACTTAGTGCCATGGTCTAGTTGACAGTGATGGTGTTTGGTCATAGATGGACTCAATGATCTCAGAGGTCTTTTCCAACCTAGTTGATTCTGTGATTCTATAATGTACTTTATTGTTCTTCTTTATGTTTTCTTGTATTAGGTAATTCAAGTAAATGAGACATTCTCCAAAAGCTTTAAGTCACTAAAATACATGTTGACTATTCAAATATGCATACGTTTTAATATTTGTATAATACAATTCTGTCACGTCTCTTTCAGTGCATGAGTCCATAAGCAGTTCTTTCTCTTGTGTCCATTTATGTCTCCCATGAAGCTCAATCTTTTGCCAAACAATTTGTTTCCAGTGTCCCTGGGATCCCTTTATCTTCTTAGCAGTTCCAGCAAATTTCTCTGTAGAAATATTAATTAATTTTTGTTGTCTGCCTTGCCCTGTACCTCTGAGGGCTGGAATTGTTATGCATACCAGAACAAGGAGTGGTGTGGTGATAGCCACAAAGCTGCATATAACTAGAGGAGATTTTAAAACAACTCTGTCTGCCTGAGTATTGTTTGTCTCTGTTGCACTGTTGCTAGAGGTGTGAATTGCTGGGCCCGTATGATGCTGTATTGCACTGTTAAAGGCTTACTGGTTTCTGTCAGAGTCACCTGGGGGACATCTCCATCACAAGTCACTGAAGTATAAGTGAAGTATAACTGGGTTTGCAGTCTTTTCATTTGCTTTCCCCAGAAGAAATATTAAAAACAAATTATAATTTAGAGTATTAAAAAAAATAAAAAGAAAATAAATAGATTATAGAACAATGATGATATTTTCTCTTAGATAAAATGAAGTGTTTAACTATAGTAATATGTGGTCACGTGCACAAGATGCATACATGAGGTAAAAACTCTAAAGCTTCCAAATAAGTTCACAAGGCACTCTGCCCTTTAAAAATTGAAGAGGAAACATCCATTCGAGATGTTAGAGATGCTCAGGTAATTAAATTGTCAGTATACACAGTACAGAACGTAGAAGAGTAGTACAGGACCTAATGGTAAATTAATATTCATGTTTAAATTTGTGGAATTTTAAGATTATGAATGTAACAATCAGTTGCTGTAGTTAATTTATATTTAGGCATCAGGTGTTAGTTAATAGGGAGTGAAAGTTTTTTAAAAAAGAAAAATATTTGTATAAAAATAAAAAATAGCTTGCAATTTCTTTGAAATAAGAAATAAATTCTACTCTTTGAAATGCCCAATAGATGCTTTTAGAGCCAGAGTGGATTTTATATGTTTCCTTCAAAGAAAAAGCAACAGCTTTTTTTTATTATTTTTTAATTCGGTTTTGCATGTGGTGTTTGATTCACCACTAGGGGATGCTGTTGATCCAGGCTTTTAAAAACTGCAACGTATTCGCCTATTTCCCATTTTTCCCGTTTCTCTGCCCAAGTAGGGACAATAAAAGGTTTGTCTCAATGGTTTATGGATTGTTTTAAGTTTGTGGGTTTGAGTGTTTTAAGCGAGAGATCACAGGGCCTATCTTTTCAGATTTAAGACTGATTTTTGGCACAGTGATGAGTCCTGATAGCTCTCTTATTTTTGTGGTCACATGTGGGAAATGAGCCTGTGCATCTCAGCATAGATTCTTTGGAGACTGACCATTGTAGTTGTAATTCCTAAGCCTGCGGGAATCACTCCACTGACTGTGGAGACTGAACTGCCTTTCACTTAGCTTCAAGGTTGAAGTATAATGCTGCATCTCCTCTGCCGTGTTACAAAGGCACTGTTGCTGTATTCTCAAGGGCAAATTCCTTGATTATCTATACACTTGAGATCTTGGAGCATTCTTTAGGGAATGCCAAGAGCACTGTAAATAAAATACTATGGGTCGAAGATTCTGCAGAATTCTCCAGAATGACATTGCACACAATCTAAATGATTTACTCTCCTGTGTGTGCCTTCTGGTGACAACACATAGTCTGTGTCACTATTTTCACAGTTCATGGTTTGTAGTCCATGTACCTATGGGGTACCTATGAGGGTCTTCAGAAATTATGCTGTTCAATCCTTTTATTTATAATGATACTTTCACAGTGTTGGTTGCACAGCAACTTTTGGACAAGCTCGGGGATTGGGGTGAGGTGGCCATCACCCATCACTGGGAGAAATGGGGAAAAAGTGAAAAACACACAGACCTTCCTTCAGCTCCAAGAATATTTCCAGAGAGAATGACAGTAAAATCGCTGTCACATTCATGTGAGAGAATTCACACTCTCTTACCACAGGCACACAAACAACAGTCAAATATGCTCTAAGTAGAGCACTAACCTCAGCTTCACTAGGGTCACACTTTCCCCTTCTTAGTAGTAGATGCCTTTCTGAAAGGTTGTGCCACTGACACTGGACTGGTGGGATCATTCCTACTGCTGTACACCAGTTTACAAATGGTATTGCACTGGGCTTGACTCTTCCAGCAGTCACAGTACAGCCCTTCCCTGGGGACTGACTAACTTTCTTCACTGACAAACTTATTTTTACTAACACTGAGTGGCTTGTATCTTCCTGGCATCATATCGCAATCAGAGCTTCCCTAGTGGATGGCAGCATCTGATTAGTTTTCTGGAGTCTTCCACATGTATTGTCCCTAATGGGGAAAAACCCACCTATCTTTCTACCATGACTTGCTCATAGCTCTAATGTTAAACCTTTCCTGAAAAATTTCCCACTGTCACCCAAGGACTGGAATCAGAGCATCAGTCCAATGATTCTGTTTCTAAGCTGCCTGATCTGGTAAATTGAAGCAGCTGGGGCCTAGGAAAGGGAGGGTATTATTATATCTATATAATATTATATAGATATTTAAGGTATTTAACATTTAAGAGAGGAATTGGCAAGGGCAGATGCAGTGCTTGGTTGGATTCAAGAACAAGTTTCACTCTCTGACTGGGCTTTAGGCACACAGGATTCTGGCACGGTACAGCTGTTGGACATGGTAATGCCATTTTAGCCTATCAGCTGCACACATGAGAGCAAAGCATGATCCCTGGGCCAGAGCCTTCAATGGATTGTTTCTGTCAAAATATCACAAACTACATGTAGCCAGCGACAGACAGACTCTCCAATCTGCCACCTCCCTCCTAGCAGAGAAGTAGGAACCATTCCGCCTCTTCAATGGACAGGACCTCTTGCCACCTTGACTTTGCTAAGGATAATTTCAGTCAAATAGTAACTTATGGAAAGAACAGAACTATACTTGGGTAAGGGTTTGTCCATGAGCAGTGTCTGGTCTTGCTTGAATACTTTTGTGGAAAGTGTGATAATACAGGTACACTCAAGTTACTGACAGCTGAAGCTGGAAATTAGAAGATGGATTTTTAGCTCTGGGAGTTCTCTAGACTTCTCTGTTACGACTCTAGCCAGGTTATGATGGGTATCTCCACACCTCCTTTGAGCACTTGTGGGGCAGCTGTATAGTTGGCCCATTTATTGGCTTTTCAGGATCTGTGTTTGTAGGGTTGGAGAATCCAGACAAGTAATAAGGGCAGTGAGATGGCCTCAGCATTGTGTCTGTAGATGTAGGCAATCATCCTGGCAGCCTGCTTTTGAGGAAAATCACACGTGTCTCGTGATAGGGGGGTGAGGTGGAGCAGGGTGAATAGCAAGAAGTTGTTATGCTCCTGGACAGCAAAAGTATGCCACAAGGTTGACTGTTGGGAAAGCTTTCAGAGTATTTCATTTGTTTGCTTTTGTTTGTTAATTTGGAGAGGAGGGGGTAAAGCCCTTGTGAGGTAGTCTTTGAGCAACTGATGTTGAATGCCTTTCAGTGAGGAAAGGGGCAAGAGCACAGAGTCTGGGTGCAGGGCCCAGAACTACAGGATAAGGAGCACTAATTGTCCTAATTTTTATTTACTGTGTTTCTATAGATCCACGTTGGTACAGCTTGAGCACCTTTTAGTTATTGCTTGCTTTGAAAGGCTAAGCCAGAACTTGATTTGTGTTTATGCACTTCGTCTTTTCTAATTAATCTACCTGAAGCCCTAGCTGAAAGAGACCTTTGGGTGCATTTAATCTGAATGGATTTTGAAAGATTCCAGATGGTCCCAATAAACAGCAGTGGCCTGTCTCTCAGAGCTCCGTGACAGGTCTATGTCAAGATTAAACTGGCCTCAGTAGGAAAGGTTGGCCTCTATGTAAAAGTTTTCTATTATTATAATTGTTTTTATTTATTTATTTATTTATTTATTTTTATTTGAAATATTGTTGGATAGCTAGTCCCTGAAGTACCAGCAAGACTGAGCTGGCTTTTACGGGCATTCCTTACCAGTACCTTCTCTGTTTGGGAGTGCGGTTTACTTTCACTTAGCAACAGAAAAAAAATTCTTTTTGCTTCTTTGCAAACTATAAACTTTGTTGTTGTCAGCATATTTCTGTTCTTGGGATTCATTGTCCTTTGTGCATGGTTTATTTTATCTAGTGCTGTGTATATATATCTATATCTATATATCTGTCTTTTTTTCCCAGAGGTAAGAAGTCTCCCACCCCCAGTGGCTCAATCTGCTAAACTCTCTCTAGGCAGAGGGAAATTCCAATTCATATATTTGGAGGACAACTATAGAGTCAGCAAGGGGTTGTGTTGCTGGGAGGGGTGAAAGGCTGATGGCAATGGGAGTATGTGGATGACATTGTTTCAGCAGGTCTTATGAGAACATTGTGTGACTCTGCCTGCTTTGCCTTATGCTGCCTGTTGGATGTGGATGGATGGAGAGCAGGAGCACCAGCAGCAGGCACTTTCTCTGGGATGGTCCTTCCTAGTAATTTGTCAGAAAGTGAGAGAGGAAAAAAAAATGGCATTGAGAGATCTCCTTGCTTCTTTTTCTAATACCTACTGTTACACTGAGCAAAGATGTTTATCTTCAGGAATGTCATTGTTTGGTAGCTGCAAAAACTTTTTTGTTTAAAAAAAATAGATTGAAAGATTGATTTGTTAAGTTTTTGCTGTTTCACAATAACAAGAAACTAAGCAGTTTGTCTGGCAGTATTAAAGGATATGTACCTGAGATTAGCTCAGTTGGTCAGAGCATGGTGCTAATAACAGCAAGGTCATGTGTTCAATCCCTGTGCAGGCTATTTCCTTAAGAATTGGACTTGATCCTTGCAGGTTTCTTCCAACTCAGAATATTCTGTGAAATATGTAGAATGAATGTGGATGTGCAAGAATTATCAGAATATGGTATCTAGTGGCTTTCTGTAGCTGTTGGCTGTAAATCTTAAAATGGAAAATGGTAAAGTTAGGCTCAATTTAGTAATATTTACTATAATTTACTAATCTTATCTATAAGGAAATCTTGAATTTGCCCTGTACCAACTTATAGGCTTGTGTTTTAATGCAGTGGTCTCCAAACAATTTTGCTCATGCATCCCTATCAATAAAAAATTTTTGAGTACACACCCCCAATATGTATGCACATCTATACATTTATAAATTACATACCTGTACTACTGTACTAATATGTCACTATAAAACATACATGAAAATAGAAAGTAAAAAAAGGAGGAGGTAAAGATTAAATAAACACTATTTAAAAATATTTATTTTAGTTATTAATAATGCCAAAACAAATTTTCTTCCTGCAATTGTGGTATTATATTGCATAACCTCAGATTTAGAATACACTTTGGAGTCCACAGCTTAAATATATACTAAGACACTACCTACAGGTTTACAAAAACCTGTTTAACACTTACTCCAGTAAATATTCACAAAGAGATTTCCCGAGTGTTTATGGCTCCCAGGCTTTGACTGGAGGAGAACTTAGGAAAGCATCAGAAGTGACTGAAGAAAAGTTGATTATATTGCTGTCTTTATAACTTAGATATGTTGGAGTTTATAAATGTAAGCAGCATATTTACAATATAAATATTTTTTATATCTCTATAACTTCAATATTGACTGAAATCATGTTCACACAATGGAGATTGATAGCACTGCTTGTCCCTGTTGTCTGTTCTATTGCTGTAAACAAAAAGAGTTAGGAACATATCTTAGGTTTAAGATGTAATAGTTTTGTTGTAAGAACTGCAAAGAACTTCAGAATAAGTTGTTTGATCTCAGTAATTTAATGATACATTGTAAAATGGTGGAAGAAAGAATGATATTTAATAAATATATGTGCTATTACACATTTTTTGAAAATCGACCCTCTCTTCTGTTACAGGAGTATGAGGCCTTAACCAAACAACCAACTTGCAATCCAGATGTTTGGGTGAACCTTGCCTGTACGTACTTCTTTCTGGGGATGTACACGCAAGCAGAACAAGCAGCTTTGAAAGGTGAGATGTATATGTCTCTGTTGGAAAGGACTGCTTATTGACTCGAACACTGAAAGCGATTTCCAGAGAAAGTATGCAATGCTTTATTTTCATAGGAATAAAGGATACATGTGACCAAAGTTGTTTGGGTTCGGGTTTTTGTTTGGGAGTTGGTTTTTTAACTTTCATTTAACAGGACAGTTGTGATGCAGTTTGCTTCCTAAAAATACCTTGGGCATGTGGAGCAGCGGGAACTGAAAGAAGCATCTTGAAAATCATTGCTTTTATGAATTTCTAAATACAAAACCCAGCATACATCGACTAGGAACAAGAAGTTCCTTTTGTTCTTTTGACTGATTCTGTGTCTCTGAGCCAGTGCAGATGAAGCAAATTAGGCTAGTGAAATTATAAAAAATTAAAAAAAATAAGCATCTGAGGGAATTCAGCATTCTCCCTGATATGGACAAGAACTCTGTTTACATAGTTTGAGTGACTTAGTAGGTGGTTTTGTTGCTTTGTAAGTCAGATCTAGGTATCTGATTCTTCAAGGCATGGAGTTCACTGCAGTCACATTATTACAGTCCTGCTTTAATCTGAACATGCATGGGATCATTTAAAGGAATGGAATTTAGATTCCAAGGCAATTCTTACTACCTAAAAATGTTTCTGTAGTTTCATTTTGTTACCCATCACTTTTTATATATCTTTGTGATTTATGTTGTTTCCCGTAACCATAGTATCTCAGTGCTTTCTCAGTGATAGTTCAGTCAACTTCTGACTCTTGCCTTTTTAGGATAAAACTCTTATTGAAGTACGGGTTTTCTCCTTTCTTTCATTAGTCTACTTGTCTTGCACTGAAAATAGAGTAGGGAGGAAATAATATGTACTTTCTTCTGCTGTGAAGGAGTGCCTTCCAAAAGGACAGCTTTGTAGTATTTTTAAAAAATAATTAGATTCTCATATCTTTTTAAAATCCTCAGAAAGAGGATTGAGCTCATGCTGAGCTGAAATCCCACAACTGAAAATGTTTTGTTTCCAACTATAAAAAAATCTCATACAGAGCTTTGTGATTTGTATTGTTCAAGAGGTGTGCAAATTTCTAGTGTTCACAAATAATTTAATCTTTAATGTACCAAAAATTTGAGCTTTGGAGATTGCAATCTAGGACTTGAAGTAAAATCTAAAAATAAATGGGCAGTAGAGCTCAACGTGTCACTGTGACCTAAACCATGGAGGAAGCAAGCAGCTGCATCCTGTACCAGCTGGAGTCATTGTCATCAGCTTCACGTCATGTGATTTACAGTAATCCATTCTAGAGATGACATATACACAGCTGGGCATGCAGCTTGATTAACTGTGAGCTGTGAGTGAGGGAAGGTTATTCTTTTCATACCCCTTCAGATTAGTTAATGGTAGCCTCGTGAGTGGCAGGGTAGGGGGTGCAGCTAATGGTACTTGGGTGCTGGAGGCAAGGGTAGGAATATCAGGAAAGGAGTGCAAGACATAGGGAGTGTAGCTGAGAGAGGGAACAGAAAATAACTGAGTGCTCACATTAGTTCTGTCAGTTCCTGATTTTATGTAATTGTTGGAGAAGGAACAGCATCCCAGTTTTTATAACGAGGTGCTAAAACTTTCTTGTGAGTACTGTAATACTGATGATTTCTGGCTACTTAAGCTTGGTGGTTAGGAGTCATAGCTGAAGATTTATAACACTTGTCCTTTTTCCACTGAAAACTTCCAAGTGTGCTATATTCCCCTTTCCACTCCCATCACTTCAGTCTTTCTTGTATTGAGTTTGAACTATTTTATTTTTGTTGAAGTCGGATCCTCTTTTAGTTTTTTTTTTAACATTTTAGGATTGCATCAATGATGGCTGTTTGTAATATATTATTGACAACTGAGGCCATATCATCTTGTGGTCTCTTCCATGGTTTTGCAAAGATCCTGAAGAAGCAAAATATTTCCTTCAATATTAACACAACAGCTGAAGTCTTTAAAAGAACACCATTTTTCCAATGCTGCTTTGAATACTACTGAAAAAATTGTAGGTGGTGTTAATGTTAGGATGCTTACCATTGCTATTTTGGGATTATTTTGTCTGAATTCTTGCATACTGTGTAGTGTTTATTGCTGCAGTTATGCTAAGCCCCTAAAAGTAGCATAGTACTAAAACAAATTAAGGAGAACTAATTTAAATTTAAATTTAAAATTAAATTAAGGAGAACTAATTCAGCGATAATTCTGAATTTCTACAGTAATAGAATCTCTGTGTGAAAGGGAACATAAATGTGAGCTAGCTTTCTGGAATAGGTTTTCCACACAAACATATAAATATCTAGAAATCAAATCAAATTCCTTCTTGCCGTGTACTGTTGCTGTTACTTAAGAAAATTATTGTTAGCCATCTGAGGAAAAATATGCAAGACACTTAAAAATTAGGAAATTATTGTTAAAATCCATGAGCTAGTTATTGCATTTATAGTCCACAATCTCTTGTGGATCAAGGTTTTATGTTTATTTTATAACAGATGTGAACTGTTCTCTCTCATTACTTAATTAAAAGTTCATGGTGATTTGGGACAGCCAGCAGGGCTTCACCAAGGGCAAGTCCTGCCTGACCAGCCTAGTGGCTTTCTATGAAGGAGTGACTACATCAGTGGGTAAGGAAAGGGCTGCGGGTGTCATCTGTCTGGACTTTTGCAAAACTTTTGAAATGGTTCCCCACAATACCCTTCTCTCTAAATTGGAGAGGGATGGATTTGATCAGTGGACTGTTCGGTGGATTAGGAATTGGTTGGATGGTCACATCCAAAGGATAATGGTCCATAGCTCAGAGTCCCAATGGGCAGCAGTGACCAGTGGTGTCCCTCAGGGGTCCATACTGGGACCAGTGTTATTTAATATCTTCATTAGTGACAGAGGGATCAAGTGCACCCTCAGCAAGTTTGCAGATGACACCAAGCTGAGTGGTGCAGTGACACACCTGAAGGATGGGATGCCATCCAGAAGGATCTGGGCAAGCTCAGAAAGTGGGCCCACCTGGGTGGGGGAAACCCCACTATTGATGAAGACTCTGGGATGAACAGATCGAGAGCAGCCCAAGGACTTGGGGGTGCTGATGGATGGATGAGAGGCTGGACATGACCCAGCAATGTGAGCTCACAGCCCAGAAAGCCAAGTGTATCCTGGGCTGCACCAGATGCAGCCTGGGCAGCAGGTCAGGGGAGGGGGTTCTGCCTCTCTACTCTGCTCTGGTGAGATCCCACCTGCAGTGCTGCATCCAGCTCTGGGGTCCTCAGCAAAGCAAGGACCTCCACCTGTTGGAGTGAGTCCAGAGGAGGCCACCAAGGTGGTTAGAAAGATGGAGCACCTCTCCTACAAGGAAAGGCTGAAAGAATAGGGATTTGTTCAGCCTGGAGAACAGAAGGCTTCAGGGAGACCTTATAGCAGCCTTCCAGTACCTAGAGGGGTTTTACAAGAGAGCTGGAAAGGGACTGTTAACAAAGGCATGTAGTGACAAGACAGGAGGAATGGCTCTTAACTGAAAGACGGTAGGTTTAGATTAGATATAAGGAAGAAATTCTTTACTGTGAGGGTGGTGAGGCACTGGAACAGGTTGCCCAGCGAAGTTGTGGATGTCCCATCCCTAGAAGTGTTCAAGGCTAGGTTGAATGGGGCCTTGAGCAACCTGGTCTAGTGGAAGGTATCCCCACCCACAGCAGGAGGGTTGGAACTAGGTGATCTTCAAGGTCCCTTCCAATCCAAGCCATTCTGTGATTCTATGATTCTCTTAGGAGAGAATAAATCTGTATATCAAAAGTCATATAAAAAAAGAATTACTGCAAATATAACCTAAGAAGTAGAGCAAAAAGGCAATAAAGGAAAATCCGTCCTTGGAGGTTTTTCATTACTGTTGTATTTTACCTCTTCTAGGCTTTCTTCCAAATTTCTATCAGATATTTCTGGCTTCTCCTTTTTCCCTGCTGTCTGCTTACATTACAGTTACTAATGTTCCTGCAGCTGAGGTGAAGGTAGAGTTACTTCCAAGTCAGCTACTGTTGTTTTGTAGTCATCCCATAGTGAAGCTGCCAAGTGATGTTTTGTTTACTCCTTTTGCATCTGTGCTCTCATACGTTGGCTGAACATATGTTTTTTCCATGCTGTATGGTAGCCCATCTAGTCTTGAGAGAATGAGGCTGAAAGTATTCATCTTGGTTTAATAATGAATAATAATTATAACAAGTTACTATTTTTTTAATTATAGAAGCTAATGCTCTTATGTTGCACTCATGGTTCCTGTGCCTTGCAAAGGCCAAAGAACAGAAACTCAGCCTTGCACACTGGGACGTGATCCTGGCAACTGATCCAAGTATTTAGAAGCCTGCGTAGTGCTCTTAGAAGCTGTTGGCTTGCACTGCATTAAGATGTAAGAACTCAAAGTGTTCTTTTAAACCACAAAATGTGCACCTAAGTGGGGCTGCAGTTAAGTCTGTTATGAAAAGCAGTCTTTTTAGGATAAATGGAATTTTACAATTTAAGATTCATGCACAGACAGGGTTGTATTGTTGAACCAGTCATTAAAGTTGGGGGGGGTTTCACCCCTTCTAATTTTTGATGGGAAAAGCTTTGTAGTTGCTTTGCTTCTTCACAACTCTGCATGTGTCAGATCTGAATGTGATTTAACTGAACAGAGAACTTCTCATTTTACAACCTATACTGGAAGGAGCAATATTGTACAAAAGCAGAATAGAGATGGGTTAGCAAGAACAATAACATTTTCCAAACCAGTTTTACTTATGCATGTGGTAATGTTTGCCAGGTGTCAGATGGTTGTCACCAGTGAAAATGTGCGGATACAAGTGGGCATGGAAAAGTTATTGGGTTTTCTTTTACTTAGGATTGCATGTTCACCTACATGCAAAATTATCTCCTTGCTGCTTGTGCTGTATTTCTTGAGAACAGCAGTTATTTTCAGTGCATTTTAACTGTGGTTTTGAACCAGAAGTTTCATATATGGAACTTTCAAAGTGCACAAGTGAAAATATCACATATTTAAACTTTAAAAGCTACTAGCCTTGTTTTCTTTGTTTTGTTTTTTAAAGTATAGTCAAAGTTACAGACCAGGAATAATTAGTTTGATGATCTTTAACTTACTGTGCTTAGCCATGACTGCCATGAAATGTGTATATATTGCAAGTAACTGAACATAGCTGAATGCCTTTTAAGTATTGTGGGAATGGGAAAATCTCAGTGAATGTCCTCTGTAAATTTCATTCAAGAAAATTCTGAACAGTTGAGCTGTTCAAGTGCATTTAAGTGTGAACCTCACTGCTGGACCACGGGCTTTTTTGAACATTTTTCCCATACCCTTACATTTTCTCTCCACCAGTGAAACTGTGGTTTTGAGGCACAGAGGGCTTCAATCAGCTACTGTATTCAGGTGAGCAGGGCGTTGTTTCTCAGGGACAGGAGAATAAGGTTTCCTCTGGTCATGTTTTCTACTGTCAGGATGGAGCCTTCTCAGCCTTGCTCCATTCCTACCAGCTCCTGCTCCATGTGTTTAAGGTGTATTCCATGCCTGTCGACGTGTGAAGTGGTGCTATAGTATATGCATTATGTCTGTTAGGTGGGATTTGTTAATGCTGGATGCATGACCAGCATTGCCTTGCACTCTCATGAGAGGGCACCAATGCCACACTGTCCATGACTCTATTTCATCATATTTTTACTGCCTAAGGCAGCAATATGGAATCCACCTAGAGTCTGAGCTGCCATTTCTGGTGAGTTTAACTTTTTGTTTAATAATTAGTGAAGATAATTGTCTTCATTCCTATTGTAGCTGTTTATTATATTTTAACAAATACTTCACTAGGTGCCTGTCAGTGTCAGTACATAAAAATATACAGAACATCTTTAAGATCCAGAACAGCTATGACTTTAGCACCTGGAAAAACAGCACTGATCATGACAAAAATTCTAGTGTAGGAGTATTGGTGTGTTTCATAGATGGAAAGAGATATATCCAATCCAGCTACCTCAGTGCTTCAGCACAAGGTCAGTACTAGACCTGGAGCAGCATCCAGTTTGTTGCCGTGCAGCATTGTCATCATGTTTGTTATGATCCCTAGATTGCTTAGTACTGATTTAAAAAAAAAAAAGTACAATCATTGTCTTGAAAAAGTAGAACAGAAAAAGAATATTGTGCTTCGTTGTAGCATTAATAGATCAGTAACAATAAAATTCTGTAGCAGCAGAGAGTAATAAAAGAACAAGCCTAATGTCCCTTAAAAATCATTATTGCTGATGAGGCAGTTATATCACTTCCTGCTCCAGTGATTGACAACATCTTTATCCAATATTCATAACCAGATTCTTTCTGGAAACTAATCTGTCCTTGTTCGGATGTTTCCTTGTCTTCCTCAAAAAATGCATTTGGCACTGAGAGTAAAGAAACTGCTGATATTGAATGTTTCCATATTTCTGCTTACTCTATCAACAGGGCTATATTTGTGGGGGGGTTTTAAGCATCTTATTTTAAAGAATATCAGATAGATAGTATCATATGATATCTTATGAAGTGGGACATTTTCTCCTCCCTCCCTATATCCATGCACACCATCAAAACTCAGATTTTGTCTTTTGCCTGTTTTTAGGTGTAAATAACATGGTCTAACCCTCCAGCTTTTGCCAAGAAGTAAATAATAATTTTGATGTCAGATCAGATGCCAGGTTTACAAAGGCAGCCTGCAGTCATTGGTTGACTGGTGAAACAAGAATTCCTTGGTTTAGGTTCTTGAGGGAGTATTGCTTGCAAGTGACCATTTTCACAGTGAAATTAATGCTCAAAAGGAAAAAAAAAAGGAAAACCTACTCAAAAGAGGAACACTGATGTCTTTATCCATAGCACTGTGATTATACAATATGTTATTTTCAGTGTAAATCCCACAATCTGTCATGCTTGTATTTTTGGAATCTTTGATGACCAAATGTTTTGAATTGTAAAGGGTGGTTGTGGTTTAAGTTTCACACAAAAGCACATGTGGAGTCCATGTGCAACCCTTCTAAATTTTGATATTAAAACATATCAGTTAAAGCTGGGGCACATGTGGAGTGAAGAATATGCATTTAAATTAAGGTACTCTCACTTTCTAACTCAGTGGATGAAATATCCGTACTATCATGTCAGTTTTACTGCTCCTGCTGCCTATACAATATTGATTATAGATCAGAAAAACTTTCTGTTCTTTAATAATTAGTCTAATGAGAATTCCCACATATATCCTAGACTGAAGACCATTTAGCTTCTTAATAACTTGGTGCTCTCTTAGAAGTATCTTACAAGATGTGGTTTTGTGAGAATGCTCTCATACTGCCTTTGTATTTTGGGACTTCTCTGCTCCAGCAGCTTTTTAAAGACGCAATTCACTGTCCTCTTTTTTCTAGGAACGTGGTTAAACAACGCAGCTTGGGAAAGAGGAAAGGGGAGAAATAGTTGCTTTACTTGTTAAAGTAGGTGGGCAGCCTTGCGCTGCCAATCTGATCAGAATGGCCCGGGTTTTGGCATTGTCCACAGTGTTACAAAGTTCACTTACTATGTGGAGAAAGAGTAAGAAGTCTGGAAGTCTCTCCCTAAATTGCATTAAAAAAAAAAAAATCCATCTTCAGGGGGGTGGTGGGGAAGAGGGTTTGGTGGTTTGAGCCCTCTTTCATGGTTTAGGACGTCAGAAGAATTATAGCCTTGTGTTACAGGCTATTGCTTTGCTAACTCTGCACTTTCATGGCCTTATGAACACAGTAAGTAATTCTGCTTTTTTTAAAGATTCCATGTACACCCTTTCTGTGGAACATAGGTTGCCAGCTAGTTGGTCTGAGCAGGAACGAGAGTGCTCATTAACTGAGTAGGCTAACAAAAATACACGAAGCAAGGGAAGGATTTTTGGGAGACTGCTTGCAGCAGAAATTAATAGCTCTGTTGGATAATGATATTTGTCTCTCAGTGAAGCAAAAGGCTCTAGTGACTTAAAGCTCTTCAGTTAACAATTTTTGTCATAGGGAGTGAGTTTACTGGAATTCCTAATCCTGCTAGAGTGAGAAATTTCATGAACTTTACTGGTTTCAGAAAGGAGATATCTCCCTTAAATTTCTCAACGTATCTTAGTTTGAGTCTTATCTGCTCTGACTGTAGGATTCTTTTGTATGCCTTTTGTTCCTAAGGACAGGAGAAATACTAGAATCACATAATCACAGAATATGCCGAGTTAGAAGGGATCCACAAGGATCATCAAGTCCAACCCTTAGCTCTGCACAGGACCATCTCCAAGAGTCATGTCCTGAGTCCCCATGTGCCTGAGTATTGTCCAAACACTTTTTGAACTCTGGCAGGCTTGGTGCTGTGACCACTTCCCTGGGGAGCCCGTTCCAGTGCCCAACCACCCTCTGGTTGAAGAACCTCTTACTAATATCCAACCTAAACCTCCCCTGATACAGCTTCAGGCCATTTCCTCAGGTCCTGTCACTGGTCACCACAGAGAAGAGATCAGTGCCTGCCCTTCCTCTTCCCCTCACAAGGAAGTTGTAGACTGCAATGAGGTCTCCCCTCCAGGCTGAACAGACCAAGTGACCTCAGCTGCTCCTCATACGGCTTTCCCTGAAGACCCTTCACCATCTGCATTCTCCATCTTTGGACACTCTCTAACAGCTTAATATCTTTCCTATATTACAGTGCCCAAAACTGCAGACAATATTCAAGGTGAGGCCACCCCAGTGCAGAGCAGAGCAGGACAATCCTCAGCTGGCTGGTGATGCTTTGCCTGATGCCCCCCCCCCAGGTTATGGTTGGCCTTCCTGGTTGCCAGGGCACTGCTGACTCATGTTCAACTTAGTGTCAAAGTATAATATAAGGTGCATACACAACAAAATGGTAGCAGCACTGGGTTTTTCAATACACTGGAAGTTGAGAAGATTCCTTGAATTATAAATCACAACTTACTTCAAATGTGACGTATGATAGAAGGAACCTTGATCATGAGTTTATCTCTTGCTGCTTTTTATTTTGAAAAGGTGTTATGCTTGTGTGTCACAAAAAAAACCCCAGAGAATTATCCAGAAATCCCTGCATGGAAATGATAGTGTGATTCCTAGAAGTTTTAAGCTTCATGGAAGACAGAGACCAATGAAAAATTATTTTCAACAGGGATTTCAAAAGAAACAGTCAGAGAAAGAAGATAGGAAGGAGGAAGACCTTTAAACCACTCTAAAATTGGTAGAACCTGCCCTGAGGCATGACCTGCAAAGGCTTTTATTGAAGGACTGTACTTGGGCTACTTAATGAAAGAATATGGGTGCATTCATGTCTGTTGAGAAAGAGAGTTAAAAATAGACATCCTGAGTTGTTCTTTACAGCAGTACTTACTGAATTTTCCTTTCAGCACCGAAGAGTGGTCTCCAGAACCGTCTGCTCTTTCACCTGGCACATAAGGTATGATGTCTTTTCTTCACTCGTGCTTTGTTTGTTTTCTTTTCAGTTTGGTAAGGTGTAATTTATGCTGGCAACCTGGCAGAATAATTAAAACGTCTGTTGTGGCAGAAGAACAAATGTTTTCCATAACCACCCTCCTGTATTAAAATGTGGAGGAGAAAATAAGTGTGAAAACATGATCTCAGAATAGATACCCTCAGCATGTTTCTAAGGGAAGTCTTACCAGTACACTTCACATAAGTTGTACAACAGGAGCCTGATGACATTTTTGATCACAAGGAGCCTGGAACATTAATGTTCCAGAATCAGAAATGTATAAGCCACTATTTTTACCTTTTTTTTTTTTTTTTTTGGAAGTGTACCAAGTTTTCCAAACTTGCAGCTCTCTTACACTTGGCAATTTGACCAAAATGGTGTATATGCTATTACTGATCCTCCTACGTAATTCAGTATCCAGGAAGTCATATTGTTAATAGCATGAAATTTACTTTAATTTCAGCAACAATTAAGTGCTTATTTCACTTACCGCACATAGCTATCTTCCCTTAAATTAAGTTTTGTACCACCCTGTGTTATATTTAACAAGTATTCTGCTACTGAGGACATTGAGTTGAAAGAAAGTAAATGTTAGCTTTGATGTCAGATTCTCTTTACTTAAATCTCTCTTAATTTTAAGAGAGAAATCTTTAAACCGTTTTTGTAGTGGCGCTGGCACTTACAGATGCCAGCACTTACAGATGTCAGTGATGAGCTAGGAATTAATCAACTTCTTTTCATCTAGTTAGTCATTGGAAATAAAGGGTTTTATGAAACTATGAAGCCCATTGCCTTTAGTTCTGTTGAGCAACTTATCTTGCCTTTTATCTGGAGTATCATTTTGTGACTGGCTCAAAGAGGGAGGAAAAGAATCTGAAGAAAACTGAGCTGATAGGTAGGAAAACAAATATATAAGATTAGAATTTGTGTGTAAGATGAATAATAATTATGAAACAGCAAAACCAGCAAAGGGAAGCACTGGAATAAGTGACTTGAGTAGACTGCTAAGGTAAATAACCTCAACTTTACTTTTGTAATACAAATATAATGTGTATGTTTAACTCTGTTCCTTGTTTTTATCTTATGTGTGTGTATTATGTGCTATTCAGCAATGCTTTTAAAAATAAATCATTTAGTTAAACTGAAATTTTAAGGAGCCAGTGAAAGAGAATTTGTTAGTGCTGTAAAGAGTCTTGTGAAAATTAGAGCTTGTGTGTTGGCAAGGCTTGAATTTTTCTGCTATCCATGAGAAATTAGATTTGGATCTACAAACAGCAGAATTTTTTCTGGCTTGAATAACAGTCAAATTTTGTGTTGTGAAATTCTGTTTGTGAAATAATTAATTCAGCTCTTTCCCTCTTATCCATCAAAGCACGTGACATCTAATTATATCTAAATCACACCTTCAAGGAAAATGTGTGCTTAGTTTTAGCCTAACATCCAGTTTGAACTGATTTCCTCCTTCACTGGTCATATTAACTTTAAAGTAACAGAGTTTTTCCACATGTTTGATATTAATCACCTGCTGTTTACCAGCAAAACTAGTCTAGCTAATTAAAATAGTTTTCTTGCTGAACTCATCTGAGGATGTGTCACGCTCTTTTTAGTTCAGTGATGAAAAGAAATTGATGAGCTCTCACCAGAATCTGCAAGATATTACAGAAGATCAGCTTAGCTTGGCATCTATCCACTACATGCGGTCCCACTACCAAGAGGCGATTGATATCTACAAACGCATTCTACTTGAGAATCGGTGGGCATCTCTAAGCCTTATTGCAGTGTCTGTGCTATTGTTGGTATTTAAATTCCATATAGTTGCTTGGTTTCTGAAACCAAGCATGGGCATTTTCCACAACTGCTATGTCCTTTTCGTATCGCAAAATGCGCATCAGTTGCAGCCCCTCAATTTTGTTCATTGCAAAGTATTTTTAAAAAATGAATGTTTAAAAAGAAATCTGCTCTCTGTTGGGTTTTTTTAGTGTTACTGTTGTGTAATTCATTCTGATATCTTTTTTTTATTTTGTTACTTATTTCTTCTGAGATGATATATGGTTATGTACCTGCTTTATCTTTTTCCTTTTTCCCCTCTGATGGCCAGTCTGGTGATCGTTGCTTGAATTATTGACTTCTTCACCTCTTAGCCTTTCTAAGAATGGTTCCGTTGTTGGGTTTATGTAAAGTTCCTTGCATTCCTTGAAGTCTGAAATTCTTTCCTTTTCTATTTATCCCCTTTGACACTTATTGATGGTTTTTCCTATCGTGTTCTGCAAATTTTTAGCTCACAATTTAGGAAGAAACAAATTGAATTCTTAAATAGATGGAAGTATTGTTTAATAAAATAGAAACTGCTGTCCCAGAATACAGCTCTCTTTTGGTGGTATCTCCTCTTGAACATTTCAGAGAAATCCATCATAATGTATATAAGTATGTCATGTAATGCTTGGGGAAGAGATTTTAACTTCCAAGTCCTGCAGAAGCAATCACTCAAAGCTAAATGAGTAACCTTCATAACAATTATCCTTTTACTTACAGTTTCCACAAATGCCTGTCTTATTTCTGTATCTAGTTCTTCTGGCTTGACAGCTTGTAATGAGAAGGATTTTTTAAAATAATTGTACTTGATGCAAACTTTTATGCACATATTAAATGTCTTTGCATATATTGCTTAGAAAATCCTGTTCTGCCAGGCCAGATACAATGCTCATGTTCTGTGCGTTTCCTTGGTGTGAAGTTGCCACTGTTTCCCAGATTTGCAAGTGAAAAGTCTTGTAGGTAGTACTTAAAAGCTGCAGTAGCTTCTGTGGAAAAAATAAATAATGTGAATCTGGATCTGTGCAGTCTTAGCCAACAAACTAGAGAAGCTCTAAGCATTTCTCAGAAACCCCAGTTTTGATGTGCTTGTAAAATATGTATAGACATGTGAGAGCTTTATTACTGATTTTAATGCTCTGTAATGGGAAACGTTAAACTATCTGGTGGGATTTAAATGTTCTTTTTAATCCTCTTTCCTGCAGGGAATACCTGGCTCTGAATGTATATGTGGCCCTATGCTATTACAAACTGGATTACTATGATGTATCACAGGAAGTGCTAGCTGTTTATCTTCAGCAAGTTCCTGACAGCACCATTGCTCTTAACCTTAAGGCTTGTAACCATTTCCGACTTTACAATGGGAAGGCTGCTGAGGTATCTGTTGGACAGTCCCTCAGTTCACCTTTATTTTAGTTTAAAAATCCATATATGTTTCTTTTCCTCGTTATCTGTCTTAATCAGTAATGTTGATAATGGCCTTTATCTTGTCATTGTGTCCTTCTTTTAGGAATGTCACCACTTTCAGTTTCCCTGGTATTAACCCATCTGCCCACATGCATGCACAGTGGTCTTTCCATTTTCTCAGTTCACTTTTGATCTTGTGTTTATACATATTATCCAGTTTCTAAAATTATCCTATAGAAGTGAGAAAGCCAAATCTTCCAGTGGCCTACCACTGATGGAGATGTATTTCTGTCAGCTTTGGAGCTCATTTGAAGCTTCACTTAGGCTTCTGTGCTTTTTTGGTTTTGTGGTAAAATTTTGGAATGTATGTAATTCCAGGCAGAGCTCAAGAACTTGACTGACAGTGCCTCATCATCTTTTGAGTTTGGCAAAGAGCTCATTAAACACAATCTGGTAAGTAATGCATTTCTGGGACTTAATATAAACAGCACTCATTTGTAGAGCTTTTCATGATGATTCATAAAATGGAATATTTTGGTAATTGCAGACCTAACTGAATTTTTGCTGCCATGCAAGTCCAGGAATCCTACCTGTATAATGAATGTGCCATCAAGTGTATTTATTTTTTCCCCTGGAATTTTTCCCTGACAGTTAGACTGTGTCAAGAAAAATAATAATGTTGTTGTTTGTGTAAGAATACCTTTGCAAGATATTTTGTGGAGCCCACTCAATAAGGACACTGTAGAAACAAGTCAGAATGTATGACCCTGAACTCTTTATTTAGTACCACAACAACGTGAGTGGAATTAAGATAACTAGTGAAAATGACCTTCATCCAAAAAGTACTAAACAAAGAATTCTAGGAAAAAAGCTGCTGATAAAAGCCAAAATACTTGTGTGGTCTGCAGAAAAAGAGTCACTAATCACTAGTTAATTTTCCCTTCAGTGGTATTATTACTTTGCTGTACAGCTGGTAACAGCAGATTGCTCTTATTTAATGATGGGCAGTTGCTTGCTTTGTCGTTTTTCAAGAGCAGTCATAACAAGCTAACGCTTCTTTCCCCAAAAGTAAAAACTGTTTTCAAACTGGACTTTTGTGAGTTAACATTGTTTATTTTGTATGCTGGTCTTTTTGCCAGTGGTTTATTGAATAACTATGTTAGATTTTGTTGGAAGAACCATCATATGAAACTGAAGTATAATCAACTGCTCCTGACCATTTTAGCATCTTCCTAAATAAATGTAGAGTTGTTAGTCTCATTTTTTTCATATGAAAACATCATAAGCAAATAGTAATTTTGTATGTGTTCCCTTCACTCTTGTTTCAGACAATATTATTCTTTTAAATCTGTGATACATAATGTATCACTGTTTTGAGCTGCTAAAAGTTAAAATAAATTAATCTTTACTGATGGATTAAACACTTTATATTCTTCAGAATAAAGATTGTCACACTTAGTAATTCTATAGCTATATTAAAGCAGGGATTATGCTAATCCCAGAGCCACTGACCTTTTCCTACTCTTAATATAGGAGTTTAAGGATTCATGTCCTTGAATTAAGATATCATAGAAAAGATTTTGATACATGGTTATCAATATGCTGTTTTTCTCTGCAGGTGGTTTTCCGAGGAGGAGAAGGGGCTTTGCAGGTCCTGCCTCCTTTGGTTGATGTTATTCCTGAGGCAAGACTGAATCTTGTGATTTACTATCTCCGGCAAGGTAAATACACCTTCCTCTGGCTTTTTCATACCTTCAGGGATGACATTCATTCATCTTATCTCAACTGACTATTCAATGAAATGCTTTTTTTCTCTGCAGGAAAATGTAATGTATTTCATTTACTGTTCCTCCAGAAGATAGTGAAGTAAGAGTTTCCATGGCTTGCAGAGAAGGCTTTAGTTGTGTGCAGTCAAATAAATGTACTTTGACAGAATATTGCAGATTCTTGGGTTGAAGGAGATGGCTTTGGGGACGGTGGTGTTTAACTGTTTCTAGTGAGATGACCTCTCTTCTGTCTGAATGTGTGAGAATGGTAGGCATATGTCCTCTGAAGGCAAGGACAACTGTTTCTGTAAATATAGCACAAACAGGATATGAGCCTAAGTGACTGTGAACGAGGCTACAGTTTGTGAACAAGACATTGCGTTAAAAATCTACTTTACAACTCTTAAAGGATGCAGGTATGTAGCCAGAATCAGTTGGAAAGGATTTTGTACTAGTATCTCTCCTTCATTTGCCAGCTTCTTTGAATTATATCTGAATTTTTCAAAGCCATTACTATTCTCCCATTGTGTTCTTTTATTCGACAATGACTGGCTGGTTGACTGGCTGTGTGACTCAAGCCAGGTCCAATTAGGTCATGTTGCTTAGTTCCAGCTTCCTCTGTTCTACTTTGTGTCCATTGCCTTTCGTCTTACTCTATGGAACCTGTCTCCATCTTCTCTGTACCCTCCTATCAGTAAGTTGTAGACAGCGATAAGATCTCCCTTGAGCCTTCTCTTCTGAAGCTAAGGAAATGCAGTTCTCTCCGTCTCTCCTCAGCCCCCTTCTTGCCTTGGGAGTCCTGGGTGGGCTCACTCCGGTATTTCATCGTCTGTCTTAATTGAGGGATCCCAAAACTGGACACCCTACTCCAATGCAATCTCACAAGGGTCAAATAGAGAAGCATTCCTTCCCTTACCATGATGACTACATTCATGCTAATATGATCTAGTGTACAGTTGGCCTCCTTTGCTGCAAGACTTCACTATCTGCCAGGTTGCCTTTTAGCCAGTCAGCTCCCCACCTGACTTGTTCAGGCATGTTTCAAACCAAGCAAGATGCAGGACTTGCATTTTGCCTCTGCTGAACTTTCTGAGATTTCTTTCTTTCAGCCCATTTACTCAGCCTGCTGAGCTGCTTCTCAATAGCTGGGAGCTTTCTTCACAATCTTCTATCATTTGCAAACTTGCTGAGAGTACTCTATCTGGATCATTACTATAAATATAAATAAGACATTCAACGGTATCAATCCCTGGGGAATTTGATTAGTAATGAGCCACCTGATAGATTTTGTACAACTGATGACTGTCTTTTGATAGTCCAGCCAGTTTTCCATCCCCTTATAGTCTTACTTAGCCAGTCCTATCTTTCAAGTCTGTATGAGAGACCATGTCAAAGACCTTGCTAAAGCCAAGGTACACAAGCATTCACTACTATCCCCTTATCCATACAACCAGTCATACATTGGGTTAGTCAGTACACTTTGGCATTGGGAAATCTATGCTTGCTGTTCCCAGCCACCTTTCTGTCCAGTATTGTTGCTAATTTCACTATAGGCAATATTGGTATTACTACTAATTACCTTGCCCAATAATATTGTTGATAATAATACACATGTGTCAAATTAAGTTCTACTTACACAGAAACAAAGTACATCTCGTGCATCACTTAAAAATCAGTCTTGTTTACTCATTTGCCATTAACCTTGCAGTAATTTTAATTAGTTAGGTTCTGCTCTTCACTTTGGTGTACAAATGACTTGCATACTGACAAAGAAGGTCAAGGGGAATTAGGATTAAAATCTCTGTCCTGGTTTGGCTAAATTTCCATTTTTAGCTCTTGGTAGGGTAGCAGCATCAGTTAGGAATGTGAGAAATCATTACTTCTAATGACTACAACTGTCTCTCTAAAACTTAAATGTCTCCGATAAAGGTAGGTTGGTGTTAATACATGCTCAGAACTGGAATGTCTGAAGCACAAACATGCATCCCATTTTTATCAGTTCTTCAGGGTAGTGACTTTCAGCAAGATTTGGGGCCTGTTGGTATCTAGCTATAATCTGCTCCCATGAGATTTGCTATAGGCTTCTTTTGGAGCCTGAAGAGCATAGCTCTGTGTTCATGTTCTCCACTGATGGAAATAAGCGCTGCTGTCATTTTTCTTTTTTGGTGGTGGTGGTGGTCTGAGCTAGCAAAAAATGTCAAAAAATCCTCCAAACCAACAATTTCTATTAAAAAAAAAAAAAGAAAAAAAGAAAAGGTAATGACTTTTGGCAAGTACCTTGTGCTGCCTTACTATGTGACTGCTCAAGGGAATGGGTAAGAAAGCAGAGGTATTGGGTGGGAGACTGGCAACTCCAATGTATATTGCCTTAAGTGGTTGAATGGATGGTATGTACTAGCGAAAAAGGTTTTGTTTGATAAGGTTTGTTTTTGTGGGCAGCTGGTATAATGCTGTATTAAAATAATTTTGCTAGTAAAAGACTATCTTCACTAGATTGTTTTACAAAGCCAACCGAAGTGCCAACATCTTTTTTTTTTATTTAGGTAAGGTTTAGGATGTTTTCAGTTTATATAATGCTTGTGTGGGAAGGAAGTTGCTTATTGATTTCAAACTTCTCATTTAAACTTCTATACTAGTAGTGCTTTCCTTGTTAGAATTAGGATCAGGTAAGAGCTGCTGGACAGATATTGAAATATTGATAAGGAAGAGATGAAGTTTCCCTACAGCATCATGTTACCCTATCCTCCTTGAGGGGTAAATCAATATGAGAAAAGAAAATACAGGAAGATGATGGATTTATGATTTTGACCTTGTGCTGATGAGAAGGCAGCCACTAGGTTATGAACAAGGGGTCCAAATCATCTTTACTAGGAAAATTGTAATAACAAAGAAGCTATTACTCACTCCATGTTTGTTATTTAAGTTCTAGAAAACCGTCACCATTGTGATAGAAATTCACAATGATTTATAGTTACCTTTCTCCTCCTGTCTAAATGGTTTATTTCTTAGTCTATGACTATTGGGGAATGTTGTAGAGGATAAGTGACTTGTTCTAATACAGTGTGCTATGGGTTGTCATGCATTCTAATGTCTGGCATTTCAGATGATGTGCAGGAGGCTTATAACCTGATTAAGGACCTGGAACCTACAGCTCCACAGGTAATTGGAAACTGATGTCATGGCACATAGATAGAGGTTATAAATTGATATGAAATCTGCCACATACAAAACTGGTGTCCTGAGGACAGCTTGCCCCATTCCCACTCCTAAAACTTTTGTGTTTTCCATCCCTTCATGAACAATAGATTTAATATGCATGCATAAAGTATTATATAGGTGCATATATGAGTACTTAGCCTGTTTATTACTGTACTGCCTGGGGTCAGCTAAGAATATAGCTCTGTTGTGCTCAGCATTTTGGGGAGCTGACCATTAGTGCATGGATAAAAGCTCTCTTCCAACTACAGCTACTTGTCACTTCTACCCTGGTGATGATTACCATCCCTCAGATCTGCTAGCTCAGGTGCTTGTACGGTTTGTCCTGAAGCCATTTCGATAAAAATGAGCTAGATTAGATTAAACAGTTTAAATAAATGGTATTCTCTAATCTCATCACACTTTGACTGCCATGAGTGAAAACTGCAGCGTCCCTTGACTGCTACTGTAATTTTCTTTTGTGGTTGTTCCAGCAGCTTTAGTCTCTGATTTATTCCTCTTCGCAGTTTATTTTCCAAAGGTCACATAGCTGGGCATGAAAGGGACCTTTCATGAGTCTGTGTGAGGAATTATATGGAGGGAGGGAAAAGGAAAACCTCAAGAACACAGATCTGGTGATTCTGTGCTGAGGAGGGTCTTCTGATGTTGCTTTACATTTCTTGCGTTCTTCAGTATGGCAAGACTTACTTGAACAGTTTTCTGCAGCCAGTGGTCCTTTAGCCTCTGTTTTCCCCATATACATGTCTAATAATTCTTTATGACGTTTTTAAATGAGAATCTTTGTGCTTCTTTTTCCATTTTTCGCTTACACTTGTAAGGAACTCCCTGCTAAGACTTGCCGAACTACTTGTATAACCTCCTTGAGTACTTTGCAAATATTTCATCATGGTGCCTGTAGGATAATAATTTGGCACCTGTAAGAAAGTTGGTGTGCTAAAACGATTACTTAGCATCCTGGCTAGTACTCTCAGATTGTTTGCTTGCAATCCATTGTTGGTCTGTGTAGATGTGTCTTTCTCTTTTTCTGTGTTTACCTCTGTGACAAGGCTGTCCAGGTTTATCAGGAATACCTACAAAACAGATTTATAGCTATAACTCTTTAATTTTAAGATTTGGATAAGACAAAAGAGTCTGTTGCATGCTGAGAAAATCTTGCTCAGCAAGGATGTTAGTGGTTATGGTTAACCAATGTGCATATTTGAAATGGGATCTGTGCTTTATTATAACAATATTGTACTTATTGGTCATATGATGGTGAAGAGGGCATGAAAGGATGTTATCGTGTTCCTTCTGGTGCATTGTCTTTGACCATAAGAGTTATCAGAAAATATAGTACTCCTTTGCATCCCATATATTTAGTAGAAGTGACTACCTAGCAAGTGGAATGCATTTTGGGGGGCTAAATTAGTACTACTGTGATTAAGCGTTACCACAGTAACCAGCTACCTACTAAACTGAGCTGGGATAGAGTTGAATTTATGAAGAAAATAATGTACACATAGGCTTTTATGTGTCTTATAAAATCTTCACCTTGTCTTGTCTGATCCTTTTTACAACTTTTTTTCAGGAGTACATCCTCAAAGGAGTTGTAAATGCAGCACTTGGACAAGAAGTTGGCTCAGTAAGTGAAGCCCATGAAGTTCTTCAGCTTCTCCAACAAGAGAATGTGAACACATCTGTAGGGACTAGAATGGAGTGAAAGAGACAGTCATTTCTCATTTAGATTGCAGGATCTCTGAGTCTCTCAACCTTCTTCCACACAGTAGTCAGTCCAGAATGAGTGAAATGCAAATTTCCATTGCTGGTCTTGACAGTAAATCAAGCTGAATTTGGCTTCTCTATCCTGTTTCCAAAAAAACTTTACTTTCTACAGTATTCTTGTGTATATAGGCACATACAGTGGCACATTTACCTTTTCTGTTTTTCCTTCAGCCCTGGTTTGTCTGTTAGTTTCTCCCCATCTGTTCCTCAGAGCATATTTTCATTATGTATTGTAGCATCAACTCTGGAACTCATGTTGGGTTAATTTTTTTCCTCTTCCAGAGAGATCATCTGAAAATTGCTCAGCAGTTCTTCCAGTTGGTCGGGGAATCAGCCAGCGAATGTGGTATGTTTGAAATATTCTTTCTCCATTATGTAATCCGTCTTAAAATATCCATACTATCATACTATCCTATCTGTGTCCAACTCCTGACTGCTGGCAGGACTATTGCTAGGCATTTTGTTGTTATAGGATGAGTATCAGGAAATGTAAAACAAATTTGGAAGTTTACATTAGAGGGCTCATTTGATTCCAGACCTTACTGTATGACTGGAAAAGAGGCTGTACTGCAAACTGTTAGTCTTTACTGAGAGGCTCTGTGGCTTGCCTTTGACTAATAATCTCCATTATAAAAACAGAAGACAACAGCCTAATTAATTAGATGAAGTGTTTGGCTGAAACTTCACAGGTACAGAAACTTCACAAATCTAGGTACAAATCTAGGACCACTAATGAAAGCCTATCAAGTACATAGAGTCCTAGCATGGAGTGTGCACTAAAACTGAGGGTGCTAAAAACATAAGGAGGAATTTGGCTACAGACAAAAATGGGGGCTCTGGGACTAACTCCTTGCTTGAATGAAAAAAAAACCTGATAAAACCAATAAAAAAATCAGCATATTTTCAATATTTACTTTTACTTATTCAATAATAGACCAAACAAAGACCTTATCTTCCCTTCCCTTTGCCAAAGTCAAAAATCCCAAATAAAAAAAGCTGGTAGGTATAACACAGAAATTGAGATGAAATAGGGCTTCCCAGTTTTCTTTTTAGGCATTGTCACTTAGTACTGTTTCTTTAGGTGGGTAACTTGTGCATGTTTATGGTGCAGACAAGTCATGGTCCTCAGAGACAGAATGCTGTCTCTTGTGTCCATGGTGACTAAAGAGAAGGAGCTCAGAGAGCGGCAGCACTGATGAAACTTTCAGAAATACTGTTGAGTCATTCTATTCTGTTCCACATGCAGCAGAGAGCTTCATGTTGGAAGGCTGGAAGTGGTTCCATAGATGAGATTTCCCTAACTCATTCCTTTTGCATTGAGGCTGTCCCTTTGGAGTTGGGATCCCAGATAACAGGAAGGAACAGTATGAACTACAGTAGTGGAGAACTTGGTTAGAGGGAATATAGCTACCTGGGTTTGTGATACCAGTAAAATCACAAGGTGACTGATACAGTGGTGGTAGATTCTTAATGCCTGTTATGGTCATGCACATGTGATGAATGACCATAGCATACATGGATAAAAATAATATGGAGATAGTCTGAGAAAACGTATCCTGAAAGGATTTGTAGTGAAGATATAGCCCAAAAGCAAAATTGAAATTGTTAGGAAGACAAAGGTCTGAATTTCACTGTGAAATAATTTTAAACTCATATGCAAAATAAGGTGGAAAGGCTGAGACTTCAACCTTCCTATGGTTGAGGGGGGGGTGGAAATAATTAACAGTGAGTGAAATAATACTCTTTTAAAATATATGTTTAGATAGGCAACTCACCATACTGAGGCCAAATTATTCACCAGCCAGCCTGGATGGGAACAGTGACTGGCATATTAAAGAGGTTTAGAGATTTTATAGAGAAAGATAATTAAATAATAGTTGGAGACTTCTGTTCTGCCCATATTGCCCTAATAAATGCAGTGACATGGCATGATAAACAGCATGAACTTTTAAATGCTGTTTCCGTCTTTCTTAGAGAAGGCACAAGTGAACAGGTAACTCTGGACCAATATAGAGATTACATAGAACCAGAGTTGAAATTTTACGATGAAACTCCAATTCTGCTACAGTCATCTGAGTATAATCAAATTCTAAATCCATGTGTTAGCAAATACCTAAAAAAATTTCCACAGTACTAATTGCAAGAAAAGAACCTACATAATAACCTTTTTCATTTCTGACAAAAAATTAGAGTGAAATAGCAGTGAAAAGGATAAAATACACCTGATTTGAACACTTGAAAGAACCCTCTGTTTCTCTAAAGAAAGGGCTCATATTCATAATTAATGAGCTATAGGATACAAATAATGACATGACTAGGTTTGCCAATGGTACAAAATTAGCCATAGTAGTAAAAAAGTAAAAGCTTCCACAATGATGAAAGATATGAGAGACTGTATAAGACTGGGTAATAATATGCAAATTAAATTTAGCAAAATTATCAGAAAAGTTGAAGGAATCTTAGGAATTGATGAGAAAAGAGAGAACAAACTAAAAATAATTACTGCGTATACATATGTGATTCTTTTTCTTGAATACTGTTTGCAGTTCTGGTCCTTACATTTCTTAAAAAATTGTAGAACAAGAAAGGATACAATAAAGACAGGAAGGGTGATCAGAGAAAGGGAATAGCTTCTTGAACAAGGAGAGATTAAATAAAGGAGGATACATGGGCTGAAAAATGACTCAGTTTGATTATGTGCATCATAAATGACAAGGAAAAGAGGAATAGAGAAGAATTATTACTGTACAATAGAAAAACCAAGGAGTATTGACATAAACTATCACACAAGAGAAATAAAATAAACAGCATTAATTACTTTTTCACATAACACAACTTATTTGATGGAGAAACTTGTGAGAATCAGAAGGTAAAAAAAACTGGTAGATTAAAAGTCCATTAGCTGTTTAAGACAAATTTTTCAGTGACTAAATCCTCAGTGCAGGTTGTTGGAAGCTAGGAGAAACTTTTGAGGAAGTAACATTACATGCCACAGTATGTATTATATGTGAAATCAGAACATGTTCTTTCTATAGCTATATATTCTTACTCAACAAGCTTCTGAACTAGACAAACTTTGGATCCAATATGATAGTTTTTATGTTCTTAACCCCTGTATTGTATACTCGTGATCATTTTTGATCTGCTCCCTTCGTTTTGCTGGATTTAGAATGGAGAACAGAATTCTTGCTGTTTGTATACTTGGGCTTTTCCAAAGCAGCCAGCCATGCTATTCAAGCATGTAAGTCTTACTTCAGCACTTCCCACTCAGCCAGTCCTTGCAAGGAGCTGGTATCACTCAATTGTCTGTGAAGATATCAAGTTAACTGCTTTGCAGATTTATAATACGGAAGTACATTTGGGCTTGCTAGAGTGAGGAAATCCTTTGCTTGCAACTGGGCCTATGTCCTGGTTTTACCTGGGATAGAGTTAATTTTCTTCTTAGAGGCTGGTACAGTGCTGTGTTTTGAATTTAATATGAAAATAACGATGATAACACACCAGTGTTTTAGTTGTTGCTAAGTTGTGCTTACCCTAAGTCAAGGGCTTTTCAGTTTCCCCTGCTCTGCCAGTGAGGAGCTGTACAAAAAGCTGGGAAGGAGCATGGCCAGGACAGCTGCTCTGAATGAGCTAAAGGGTTATTCCGTAGTGTAGAACATCATGCCCAGTACCTAAAGGGGGGAGAGTCGACTGTGAGGGGCTAATTGTGGCTTATGGGTGGGCTGGGCATTGGTAAACGGGTGGTGAGAAATTGTATTGTATATCACTTGTTTCTCTTGAGTTTTACTCTTCCCTCTCTCTCTCTTTTTTCCTCTCTCTCTTTTTCTCTCTCTCATTTTCATTACTACTATTATTAATAATAATATTATTTTATTTTATTTCAATTCAGTTATTAAACTCTTCTTATCTCAACCTGCAAGTTTTACTTTTTTTTTAGGGGAGGGGATAGAACGAGTGGTACTTAGTTGCTGACTGGTGTTAAACTACAACAGTCACAACAGTCTGATAATATGGATTATCAAAAAATAATGGATTAAAATGAAGATGTGAAATATTTTTTCTGACTTGCTTTTGTTAACTGTAGAAATCCCATGACTCTATTAAGGAAAAAGCAGCAACATGCAGTTCGGGAAGTATAGTATCATTTATTTGTAAAGTCATTTGAAATCATCAATTAAGGCCTTTGCTCTTTTTAATTAGATCTCTGACTTGAAGGTTCAAGGAACATAGAGCAAACTGAGTTAATGGGAAAGTCCGTTCCAATAAATGTACAGATTTTGTCTCAAGATGGATGTTATAAACTTTAATGGGAATAGGGTCACCCAAAAAACAAAAACTAAAAAAAGTCCAGGAAGCACTTACAATGTAGGAGTCAATATTCATCCTCTAGCAGCAATAAATAACACCCAGAACAGCAGCTTGGTTACTGGGGTTTTTTTAAGCTTAATAGAAATTCTTAGTCCTAATGACATGAAATGGAACTGACATTATGAAGGAGGATATAACTAGATTTTTATAGTTAGTTCTCATGCTCCTCTACCAGGGTCTCAACTGAGAGGAAAATTAAACAGATCAGATTTTTAAGATAAGTTAAGGAGGAAATGGGACAAGAGGAACATCAGTGAAAGTAAATTAACATTAACGTTTCTTTTAAATCCAGTCCTTCTGGTCCTTAACGTAAGTGTTACAAACTACTCCAAAACCACTACAAGCATAATGAAGAGCAGCACTCCTTTTGTTTTCAGTGGTCCTCCTTTAGGACCAACTCAGGCATATCTGATGCTGGGTGGGAGGAATGAAACATTTCTTCTGGACTTCATGTGGTCTTTTCTTTGAGGTACACTTAGGTCACCCTGAGTAATTTTTTTAAATGACAAATTTTTCCTCTTCCTGCATGAGTCACATGCGGTGAATTAGAACTGTAAAACTCTAGTTTTTCAGTCTCCAGTAGTAGTCATTGCTGAGTTGTATGAGATACTCAGACGTTGTTTGTTTTTTCAACGAAATCTTTCACTAAAAGTATATGGAGGATGGTGTGCTGGGATAATAAAATTTTCTGCCAAAATGTGGACATAAGAATAAATACTAAAATTTAGAAACTCTCGAATCATATATGGGAAAATTGTGTTTCTAATATTTTGTTACTGTGATTAATTTTTACTAAAAATGTATCCTTAGTTTTAGGTCTTCTTTGCAAGTTTTGCATTTTTAAAATTTTGTTTAAAATAAATTGTTGTGAGTTTATGAACTTCAAAAATTGAATGTCAGAGAAAATGAGCATTTTCAAGTTATCTTCAGTGTCATTATTTAGTGTTTCTTCATTCTTTTTTTTTGTTGCAAAACTGTTTCTGTTATTGTCCTCTAGAGGCATGTATTTGTGATGAAAAGTATGCATGCATGTAAAAAAGGACATATAAATATACAGGCCAGTTTTGCTCACAAGTGAACAATTCATAAATAACCAAATAATTTTCTGAATTTGGAGAACAGAGTGATGTGGTTCAGACATAGATAAGGATTGATTGTCTCTATATGGAAATGACAGGACATCCAAGCTCAGTATCTCCTAGTGCTAAAAGGTAAAAAATGAGACTATTTTGCTTTCCTTTGAAATGTATTTTGAGATCTTATATAGTGCTTTCCAGGAATAATTACTACCCTACCTTATTTAAAGGAGTTTTCCAGTGGAATGCTCTATTTTGTGTGGTGGTATGGAGTCAAAATATTAGTCTTCAGTTGCATTAAATTTCTATATATAGAAAAGTTATTTTTAGTGCAGATATATTCATGGTAACTAACATCCAGTGGCAGATTATTTCAGGGATATTGGTAGCCTTAGGATCTTATCTCTTGACACCTTTCCAAACTGCACGTGCTCTCTAATGATCATTTCACGTAGTGAAATAGTAGTGATTTGAAATCACTTGCAGTTAGGCCTTCCCAGCTGCACTTGGGTTCATCCATCTCTTCTAGTTAGGTCTAACAAAAATTAGTTCTAGTAAGTTTACTTCAGAATCTTTAAAACAGCTTTGAAATTTTTTCAGTAACACAGCTTACACTGTCAGAGTGGATGACAGCATAATATGGTTGCAGCAAAGTTATGAAGACGTAGATAGCAGCAAAATTTAGTGACACTCATTTGAACTGATATGTCTAATTTATTTATGCCTTTACCACTTGTGAGCAATGTGGTAATCCCAAAAGCATGGGCATTAATTTTCATATTGTCTGGTATCACTGAGTATTCTTCCTGTGCCAATATTAATTCCTTTTTTATAATGATATTTTCAGTGTTATCAAGTTTACTGTCTTACTTGAACTAAAATTAAAATATGTGGAGCTTCTTTGTCCAGGATAACTGAAAAGCATAATTTTAAAGAAACAAGGTTAATGAGGTTGGAATAACAAGCTCAGGTTTGTATGAAATGTCATTTCCTAAGAGTAAGAATAATTCATGGTAAAATTAAGCTACATAAATTGTGTCATGGAAAAGGCTTGTTACTTAAACCATTTGTCTCTGTAGAGTTTGCTGTTGATTAAAGTCTTGCAATAGTTATTGGATGCTGTAGAGAAAGATGACAAGATGAACTAATAGTTTTTTCTAACCTCTAGTATGGTTCTTTGCCTGAAAAGGCAAGCTACACTATTTTTAGAAACTAGCTGCTTTCATAGTTGCCAGCAATCTTGGCAGTGATTTCTATTACTGTGTTTTTTAATTCTACAAATTTGCATTTCTCTTTTGAATTTTAGATACCATTCCAGGGAGACAGTGCATGTCCTCCTGCTTCTTTCTTCTTAGACAGTTTCCTAATGTCCTAATTTACCTCAACTCAATCAAGGTTAGTATTATTATTTAGTATTGGTAGTACTGTAATGCATGGAATCACTACTTACAGACTGTACTATGTGAGACACAATGGAAACATAAAAAGATGCAGAAACAACAATAAAAACAAAACACTGGAATGACAGTGGGACATAAGTGGTCAGTATGGCAAATGAATCAAAATGTAAAGAAGCAGTTTAGAAAATAGCACCATGCAGCATGGTGGGCATGATGGTCTCATCACATTTGCAATTTAACCATTATCAGGCTTTCTGGTGACATCATAGAAGATGAGGAAGATAATTAAAGGAAGACAGTGAAAAAATTTGTGGATATTTATGGGGTGGGCAGCATGGAGGGAAAAAACCCAAATGTTTTCCTAAGACTTATCAAATGAGTGATGGAGATTATTGTCAGTGGTTGGGAGACAACATTTTAATGAACAATAGTGTGTAAAGAACATAGGACATGAAGGACTCTGAAAATAATAACTCAGGGAACTGAGTTATAACTACAGGGAAAACAGTCACTGAAGGGCTAGAATAGGGAAATATTACATTAAGAATGTTATTTTTGCAGAAGTTATTTGAGTGGTACCCTGCAGACAATGTTACTTTTTTCAAAGTAAGAGAAGTTTGAAGTCAATATGATGCAGCATTATCAGATCACCAGTATTCAATGGATAAACTTACAGATACACAGTTAGATGTGAGTAAAGAGGGGGCTAGAGTGTGATTATGGGTTAAATGATTGCGGTCTTGTTACAGTGATTTGGAACTGGAGTTGTAACAACAAATTATTTGGGAGATACACGAGATGAGCAGAATGACAATATTCTAAGGAGGGTGAGATCTAAAGAAAAACATGGTTGTAATGGTGCCAAAAGCAGTTGATGAGTGAAAAAATGATGAAGGTGTAGTTTTTAAACTTTGTCTGGAAATAGACCTTTGAGGAAATCCCAGTGGCTCTAGCCACTAGCAGGGCTCCAGTGTAGTGGAATGAAGAGACATACCATTACCACCCCAAAGTGGAGTATGTGTGTAATTAAGAAAAGGAAACTAAGGGTGAGAATTTTTTTGCCTAACTTGAGCCATCTAAAAGTCATATTTCTAGTTAGAACTTGTCATCTGGTCTCAGTTTACAGACAGTGGATATAGAATTTCCAGAAAATTCATCCTGTATATTTCTCACATTTACAGTGCAGTGAATCAGCCCACAGATATGCTCAGCTCTTTCCGTTTCCATTAAAAGGTTCTTAAAAAGGTAGTTCTAACCTGAAAAGGTCAAAGTTAAATGTGATTACAAACCACCTCCAAGATATATGGGACAAAAGTTTACTCCCTCCTACAACTTTTCTTGCACGGTTGTTTTGAAGTAATTGATCATTCTCAGAATTTTTTAGCTGAGACTAAGCATGCTCAGATTTATTTAAGTCATTTCCCTCTCTTCAGCTCACAGGGATGCAAGTATTTCTTCCTTTACCATGTTACAGGCAAGGTGTAGGTGGCTTTACAGTTACCTTTTGTGTTTCATTCACAGGAATAAACTTCAGTAGAATCTCTGCAGCTCTTAAAGCGGAGCATGCACTCTGTGAAGATTATTTGTGTGATGTTCTCTCCAGAAACACTGTGTTCATCCATGATCAGTTAAAACTGCTTTAGGCATGAGAATTCTGAGAGGACACCTTATTATAAATGCATTGCTAGCTGCCCCAAGGGTGACATTATAACACTGTCAGAGATCAACTGAGAAAACAACCTGATTCAGGCTCAGCTGAGTTGTGGCCACAATGGGAATTCTTCATTGCTCATCTGGGTATCCGAGCATCTCATTGAAATGGACATCACTCAGAGGACAGTTAGTTTTATGAAAAGATTAAAGACCTCTAAAAAGACCACGAAAGAGTGAAGTCCAGTACATATAATGTGGTTTAAAAAAAAGAAAAAAAAAAAAACAACAAATAACCCTGAAACATCTGGCTGCTGTGAATGTGTTGCACCATCATCAGCATTGTTCATTTCTACTGTTTTTGGTTTTGCAGTAGGTGTGTTCTCTAGCACTTATACAGCCTGGACAGAATAACAGATTTTCTGAGTTTGGTTGCTGACAGAGTTTCTTTTCCATTTTAATTTAAAAATACAATGGAAACTATTTAAACAGAAGAAACGATTCACACAGTAAAACTGCATCTGGCTCACCAGCTTTGCTTAACCTAGGACTTGTGCTGATTCACTTCAAACTGCTATTGAGAAAGAATACAGTAAAGTGTTGTAATCTCATATGGTGGAACCCATTAGTTCACCCTAAGGGTACTGCAATGTTTTCACAAACTGAGCTTAAGATTTACCCAATTGGTTCATCCTCATGCTCTCACACAGCTTTCTATAATTGCCTGCTTGTAGACCCTAACATAGACTATTTGGGAGAAACCTAGACATTTGGCAAATGGTGGCAGCCCCCTACCTTTCCTTTCAAGGCACTAGCTTGATGTCTGTCGGTGGACTGAATCAGCGCCCTTTGTTGACTGCCTATGACAGGGAAGGGAAGAGGCTCCTCAGTGTCCCTACATCATGAAATAAGACACCACTGGGAAAGGGATTTGCCCCTTGCTTCCCATATCTTTTGTACAGTCCAACTATGCTTTTTACCTCCTCCTCAGTCTTTAATGAGGAAACAAAACAAAAATTTGACCTTCATACACAAGTTCTGTTTCCTTTATAAATATTATATAAGAAAAACATTTCTTCTTCCCTACGCTTTGCTGTGAAGCACCCAGGAGGGCTTTTCTTACAGTAACTACAGTGGATAAACCACCCTCCTTTTTTCCCCATGCTCTTTCATAAGCAGTGCACAACTGGTGGACAGGGATCATCAATCCCCATCCATGCTTGTAACTGTGATGTGTTCTATCTTATCTCTACCATTTCTGCTGATGCAGCAGTGTAGGACAGTGCTGAACGTAGAACATAGCTGACTTTTGGACATCTGAATTATACTTCACTCTGGACATCTTACCATGATAAAATCTTAGTTCTTCAGGTCAAACCCAAACATCAGGCTAGATGTTTGGTACCTGTACCTAGAGCTGCATTTTCTGCTTTGACCCATGTAGCTTTTCAACAAGATACAGCTAGATCAACCTGATGTGTCCTAAACCAGATGTGTCTTGTCTAGTATTATGGGAGAGAAAAACTTCTTGTTGCACTTCAACTAGAGAGAAGGGTAACTGTAAGCAAGACTTGTGAAGGAAGTCCTACTACATGGTATGCTGCCTGCTGTAGCCCAGTACTGTGCTCCACCTCCATCATGCGATCCAGTGTGTCAGACTAGCATCTGTCACATAACCAGATCCACAGGATCTCTTGATAAACCTTGACAAGTCTTGGAAAAACAAAAGTGTTCATCTCCTTAAAGACTTCAGGGAGTCAACTGCCTATTTACCCACCCTAGTGGTGAAATAAGTGCTTGGGAGGTGAAAGAGACCATGGCAGCACAGCATGTCTTCACATGCCCCAAGTGAAAATTATACCCACAAAGGCTGCCACTGCAATTTTGAACTTGGAACATTTTCCAGATCTCTCATAGTTAATACTGTGGAATGTTTCAGCTGTGTTTGTAGTCATGAATGTAGAATGGAAAGCTAGTCCATAATTTTTCTGCCCAGTGTTTATAAATACCGTATGTTCCTAATGTGGGTTTTTCTTTTTCCTTCCCATTGTCTTTATATGGTCTGACTCAGACTGGGGGTTAGGGGTGTATTTTTAATGTTATTATATCATGGGAGGAGGAGTTTTTCATTTTATTTATTTGAGCTTTATCCACGTGTCTTCTTTTTCAGAGTTACTTCTACAATGATGACACTTTTAACTTCAACTATGCTCAAGCCAAAGCTGCAACGGGCAATTTTAAAGAGGCTGAAGAGGTATGTATTTACTTTCTTTAAAAAACAGCAATGGAAACATTTCCCCCCTGCTCCACTCTTTCGTTCCATTTCTCCCTCCAGATCTTCATGTTGGTTAAAAGTAAGCAGGTTGTGTGGAATATCTTCTTACCCTTCTTAGAGGAACTGAAACTCTCAGTGAATACTATTCAGAAAAGATTATCTTGCTAATCTTGTAATGTGAGGTATATGGGGAGTCATGCTGCTTGTGATGCATCACAAGCGTGCTTGCAGCTACCTCTAATTGATCAAAGAATGGCCTCTTAATCAGATTTCCTCTGCTTTGTCTGGGATCCCAGGCACTCTTTGTTCAGACTGATTAGGGCATGCTGAGTAAAAGACACTGAATAGTTAAAAGCTTTTAGGTGTCCCTAGAAATTTTTGTTTAAAAAAAAAATCTTCCTCTGGGAGATGTGGGAGGAAAAGAGGAAGTGCTCACTATCTTATTCAGCAGCATCCACATGCAGCTGGAAGAGATTAACTTCTACACCCAGTACTTTTTTATGTCTGTGCAGCAGAAACTTAATTACGACTAAAATATGCAAAAGCAAATAGTTATTATGAAGATGGAAGCAACATTTTCCACAAGACCAGAAAGAAGACAAGCCACAAAAAAAAATCCCTACCACGTAGTCTAAAGTGAATCATATAGGTTTGGTTGGTTTGGGAGTTATGTTTTTGTTCTGTTTTTCCTGTCTCTCTAACTTTTTAACTCTTCAGGTTTGTCAATAACAGAACCTTCCTGGTTTTACAGTTTGTCTCCCCCCTGTCCTGACCCCCTCACCCAGCACCCTTACCCCTTAATTTCTGTGACCTGAAATTTCATCTGTCTTTAAGAAAAATATTCCAAGACTGTCAGGGAAATGGATAGATATTTCAATTCACCAAGCTTTCAATTCACTTAGCTTAATGAAAATCTTTCAAAACTATGCTAGTGGGCTATCCTGATTCCTGAGACTTCATAAAAATGATAGTCCTATAAGTAAGTGTTAGTAGCAGCCAGGCAACAAAGGAACACAAAAGTGTAGCTGCTGTTAATATACATTTTTTCTCTTACGTTTTTTAGAAGTTGTTCTATAGAAACTTGTGTTATGTAGCTGATGCATTTAAATAACAGAATTATGTAGTTAAATTGATTCATCTGGCCTCATGTCTGATCTCTGGTTGTGATGACACTTCCGCATAAAGATCAGCCTTCCCCAGTGTCTCATAAACTTGTAAAACATCTCCACACATAGCACTTATTAAGTTATATAAAAGCATACCTCCCTGGACATAATGAAATAAAACCTATGATAAAGTGCTACTTACAGTGATAATACTGCTTTTTTTTAATTTTTTCCCTATTACTCCTTCTCCCTCCCCCCAAAATTAGGGGTTCAGCAATGTTTAAGCAATACAAATGTTAGTAATTTGTGGAACTCACTGTTCCAGTACATACATCTGCTCCTATAAAGGTATTTTGAGTTTTTCCAGTAGCATCCAGTATAGTTAGAAATATACTAGAGAGACACATAAATAGCTTATTTTATCTGTGAGCAAAGCCAGAGTACATTTTAAAATGTATAACTTCCCACACACACATCCCTTCAGATGTAGAATGTAATAAACCTGTATTTGTACGGTAAGTTACAAAAGATGAATGCTTTGCCTCAGAACCTTACTGAAACCAAAATGGTTAGAAATGGCTTGTTGGTGACCTGGAATGATCTCTGACGTGTGGGGAGGAAAGGCTCATCTATATGTGAAACTTCTGGTATTTCAAGAAGATGCTAATGTAATTGCTTGCATCTCTTTCTAAACAAACACATTCCAAATAGCTTTTCCCACAGGCCCAGTGTTCCTTTGTGCTGTTTGTGTTGCATGGCCGCCCACTGGCACTTGTTCAGAGCAGGCCGCACCCTCTGCTCAGCTTGGCACTCTGAAACTGCACAAGTCCCTCGACAAGTGGGGCACTGTGTGAATCCTCCACCTACCCCACACAGAATAGGGATGTCCCTACACTGCACTTAAGCCACGAAGAATTTGTGTGGCTTAAGCCTTAGCTGCGTGTTGAAACGAGGTAGGTTTGCCTTCTGTTTGTTTAAAAGTACATGCATGTATAATCTTCCATTTTCCTTCTTCCTGCAGGTGTTCCTTTTGATCCAGAGTGAGAAGATAAAGAGTGATTTTATTTACCTTAGCTGGCTAGCTCGCTGCCGTGAGTCACTTTACTCTCAACATTGCAGAATACAGATCCTCCTCTATTGCGTCAGTCCTGGCAATCCACTTTCCTAATTGAATTTAATGTTGTAGGTGGATTCTGGACTATGAAAGTGAAAAGCTGATTGCACTAGTTATAGTGTGGGTGGTTATTGCACCTTCGTACATCTGGCTTTTATAAGCAATTACTGCTTCAGTGCAATGCTCTTATAGTACTGTCAGTGCAGCTTTGTCCTGACCAGTGACTCTTTTTCTTCTCAATTGTCTATTCAATTGCTTGACTGAAGGCTTTCTGTCTTTAAAGACTGAGTTACAGCTCTAAAATGTTCAGAGTAAAACACGAAATAGAAGCATTCATACTGGGTCAGGCCCAAGGGTCAGTCTGCCTCCAAGGGTGGCCAACGTCAGATGTCTAGGGAAGAGAAGAATCAGGCAAGCATATGTGGTATTTTGATTCCTACCATATTACTCCACATGTTGTCCAAACTCCTGTGCCCGAGGGATATCCTTTATAATCTCCAGCATGTTTTTTATTTCACAAACCTCTTCTATTCTTTCCTTGAACACTGGAAACTTTTGCTGTGTTTATTATTCTATAGCAAATCTTATTTACTTTTTCTGAACCAGTTTTTAAAACATTGCAGAGTACACCTCAGTACGGATACAGCTACAGTGCCACATACAAAATAATATAGAGGTGGACTTTTCTAATGACTCAAGTCTGAGACTCCCTAGGCTAATTTGTTTTCTTTACAGTGCCTCAATACAAAAATGTTCCATATCAAACAATTTTCAGTAGTTATACCCGAAATATAAATATGTAGGGTTTGGGATATTATGCCATACTGCAGATGTAGTAAACATCTCTTAACATGATCTTTCACAGAATATACTGAGTTGAAAGGGACCACAAGCATCATTGAGTCCAGCTCTTAGCCCTGCACAAGACCATCCCCAAGAGTCACACCATGTGCCTGAGAGTATTGCCCAAACACTTCTTGAATGCATTGTCTTGTATAAAAAATTTCTATAATGCTTTCTATTCTGTTCCTTAATCACACCTGAAATCATGAGAGTTGTTCTTATTGCTGTGAAATATAAATTGAGATGTAAACACCATAATTATTCCTCTTGACATTGACGTTCTCTGATGAATTGGCTGTTATCACTAGTAAGGCAGAAGATAAGGACAAGTTTTCCTTCCCAGGCTCATGCTCACGCTGAGGCATGCATTTACATTAAGCAAAGAAATACAGGAACGTCTATTCCACCTGCCATTGAGTATTGTGTGTGGCATATTCTTTTCACAATTTCAGCTTTTTCTTCTTATTGCAGATATTATGAATAAGAAACCACAGTTGGCCTGGAAGCTCTATCTGAAGATGGAAACCTCAGGGGACTCCTTTAACCTGTTGCAGCTCATTGCAAATGATTGCTACAAAGTGAGTTTTCTCTTCAGAGCTTGGTATATGACATGTTAATTTGATGGTTGTCCCAATAGTCATTTTTGGATACTTTTTATCATTGTCATCACTAGTGAACTTTCTTTTATAACAGCAAGATGTCTAATAATGTGGATGAGTTGGCAAGGGTTAGTCAGTATTTTAACCTACAGGCCTGCTTGATAGACAACCCATTGATTAAAACGTTGGTAAATTACTGCATGCTTGAGCTATCAATAATAACAGTTTATTCTCCTCCTAGGGCTTCATTATGGGTAGAATTGACAAAAAACTTTTAATGAAAAAAAATCTAGCATAGATTTGGCAAGGAGCCTCATGCTGCTTTTTTTTCCTGGGACAGTATTATGTTTTCCTTAAAGTTTGTAATGGCAATGAGAGATACTCCTTGTGATCTCAAAAGCATTATTGTAAAACTGAGGGAATTATCTCTTGCACATCTTTCAAGTACTCAGTCCACCATCTTACCCTAGAAGTCTTGTTGCTCAGGCAAGTGACTATGCCTCTGGTGTTTCCCATAGCTGCAATTTGTGAAAGCAAGTTGGAAAACAGACATGTAAAAACTCTCTCCAGACCATTTAAAGTCTTACTTAAATCAGTTGATTGCTTTGTCTAAATTCTTCTCAAAACCTTATTGTACTCAAGAGGAGAAGCAGCTCCACATTTTGGATTCATCTCGAGCTCTGAAAAACTGCACTTAAAGGGCTAAATTTTTCAGCCTAATTATGTGTCTACATATAGCCATAAATGCTCCAAAGGCCAAGGAATTTAATTTCAAGAATTGTTACTATGGTGTTAAATGTCTTTCTACACTAGCAGCTGCTTGTACCTCTTCCACTAAATAGCAAGGTCCATGTTGAGTTTATGTGGCATTTTTCAGTTGTTTCTGAAACATTACATTATATTAGAGGTCCACAGACAGCACCAGAAATGTAACTTAAGAAGGCAGTTGCACTAGGCTTTGCTCAACAGAAAGCAGAATGAGCATGGATAGAGCAAGGTCAACAGTGTCCTTAGACTAGGTGTAGCCGAATGCCCCATTGCTGTGCTGACAGAAGTTGTTCAGTGAGGAAGCTAGGATAAAGGACTTTTGGCTAATTTCTTGATGCTTTTTATGCAATTGCCCATCTTGTCCATATAGGGAACAGCACATGACTTGGGGTGAAGCATTTACTACTTTAGTGTCAGATAGAAGGAGGACATTAAACCTATATCTGCTTAGTGGAACTAGATCAGATACTAATTTGGATAGATCAGTAACAATTTTTTCTTTTTAGCTGACACATCTGATACCGTTTATTTTCGCTATCTTTATTCCCATCCATTTAAGTGCTTTCCAGTCACCAGTGATTCAAATCAACTTTTATGTGAAGAAAAGAGAATTAGTACTCATTCTGTAGTACCAGTGTTTCTCTGACTAAAGTTTCCCAATGTAACTCCCTCAGCCTACCCTTTTTTCTCTGCAGAGGCTTCCAGCTACCAAAGGATGGGAGGTTATGCTCAGTCTACCTTCTGTGCTCTCTCATGGGAAGATGCCACTCACAAACAACATTGCTATTCAGGCTTGCCCAAGTGGAGAACACTCACAGTCATAGATGCAGCCTACGAGCTATGCTGACTTCAAAATCCACAGTTAATATGGTCACTCCTTTTGCACTGAGTGTTGCCAAGCAACTTGCTTCTGGTTCCCAAACACAAGTAGAGAACCTAAAGCAGAGTACACACTGGATTTTCCTATGCTCAGAAAAATTTTGGATTATGGAGTCACTGAATCTTCTTTTGTACTGTACTGTAACAGTGAAAAAACCATTTTAACTCCTAAGTTAAACCCACAAGACGTACAAATATGTGACCATCTCTACATGTGGAAATATGATTCTATTTTCAAATGTTTGGACTGGTTTGAGGTTGATATTTGGTCAAGGGCTTTGGTATAATTGGCACGACGCTAGATAAGGGCACCTCAAAAAGGATGTTATAATACCTCCTCTATAAAACTGAAATGTCCCTGTTCTGTGTCACTTGATGCCTACAGAAAAACAGGAAAATGCACGTTGCTTCTATGACTTACTTCTCATTTCAGAAAACTGAGCTCAATGTTTTTAATCTCCTTCTGAAAGATGATCATACAGGCAGGAATAATGTTCACTTTCTTTGCAGATGGGTCAGTTTTACTATTCAGCCAAAGCGTTTGATGTTCTGGAGAGACTGGACAATAATCCTGAATACTGGGAAGGCAAGAGAGGTGCTTGTGTGGGTGTATTTCAAATGATCTTAGCTGGCCGAGAAGCAAAGTGAGTATTCTGTGTTGTATTTGAATTTATTTTGCTCTTTTCCTGTTTTCAGTTAGCTGTAAGATAGAATCATAATCTTAGCTTTAGGAGTCCATATCTTTTTCCAATTCATTATTGACCTTTCAGAGAATAGACACTCTGGCCAGTGGTTCCATATGCAGTTTTCAATTTGAAGTGTATCTTCCACGACAGTATATGGTGAAGAATAACTTATCAGCGAATGCTATGAACTGTAAGACACCAAAATACATTAGTCATCATACTACAAGAAAAGTTAGGCTATAAATGTAGTAGTATGTTCATGAGCTGGGGGAAAGCAACTTTACTTCATATCGATGGCATAAGAATGAAAACTGTCACATGACATTTTAGGGTTCATAGAATAGAACTAAGGAAATGTTTATTCAACACTAAGAAGGACACGATTTCTCCAAACAATGAGTAGATGAGACTGTTTTCACTGAAATTTGCTTTCTGAAGACACTGTCTATGTGAGACAAACATACATACTTGATGAAAGATTAAAGGAAATCATCCATGTTACTGATAATTTTGGTTTCGGCCCATTTCACTGGATGGGAGAATGAGAGAGAGTAGTGAGGCTGTATTTAAGAACTATTCCCTTGTGAATATTCTGCGGTGATGCCAGATGGCCATCGTCCATCAGGCCAAAGTTGCTGTTTCCTATGTGACTGACAGGTGTGTATCTTGGCTTCTACACCTTCCTTCCATTCACTTCTCTGCTGGAATAATCTCACTTACTATAGCACCTTACAAGTGTCCTTTTAGCAATCACTGCAGCAGATGCAGTAAAATACATATAGCTTCTCTGTTTTTCAAAATATGCAAACAAGTTCTTACTGCAAACTAGCTGGCTAACTGCAGCAGAATACTGGTTTATCCTATTGGTAATGTTCGTTTCCCTGTTATTTGTGTTTATGTGTAAGGTGCTTTGGCAGTATTAAGCTAAATGTTGCCATACTAAAGACTAGCAAATAACATTAAAGATTGAAAAAAAAGTTTGCTTTGTTCTATTTTGCAAGTAAACATTTATATATAAATACACACACATGCACACACTAAGCTCTAAACTGATTACATTTTGCTGGAGTTTTTTTACTTTTAATTTCTATACAATTGTATAGAAGACTTTTTGTTTGGTTGGTTGGTTTTTGTCCCTGGGATCTCATCAACTGTGCATTTTAACCTTTTTCTGCCCTGCAGATGAACGGACCTCTCTATCTAGGAGGTCCATGTTTTGCAAAATAGTTTGATTGTTGTTTATTGTATCAGTTGAGTCTTAGCCTCATTTAAATCTTTGTTTCCACCTTTGTAGAGAGACTCTGCGGGAAGTACTGCATCTTCTGAAGAGCAATGGTAATTCTCAAGTAGAATATATTGTCCGCATCATGAAAAAGTGGGCCAAGGAGAACCGAGTCCCTGTTTAAGTCAGTACCACAAAATGAACTGGGTCAGTTGCTACTGTATATCTGGCTGCAAGATGTGGGTTTTGGTTTCTCCTGTGCATTCTGACTATCCTTCCTTGCAGGATTTTAGACATTCAAGCAGGTTGACCCAGCTGAGGAAGAGTGTACTGCAGTGAGATTGCAAAACATTCAGCAAGTTGGTTCTTTTTTTAATTAAAACATTTTATATCTTGCACCACTCTCTATTCCTCAATGTTTCTTTTTTTCAGTAGTAATTTTAACTGTCCACAAGTAAAGTGCTCCTCAAATATTGCCCAGATTTCTCCCCAAGAGTTACTGAACTGCTTTGTGATTTGTTTTTTTCCAGCAAGCCTTCTGGCCTCTGGAGAAGAATTATTTGTTAAATGACTGAGACAAGCCTTCTTCAGCAAGTGATAGAATATGGCAAATAAGAGATGGTAATGGTGATGACCAAAAGGCTACTAGGGTATCAGATAATACAGAAGACTTATCATAGAATCATACAATCATAGAACGGCTTGGGTTGAAAGAGACCTTAAAGATCATCTGGTTCCAACCTGCCTGCCATGGGCAGGGACACCTTCCATTAGACCAGGTTGCTCAGAGCTCCATCCAACCTGGCCTTAAACACTAACAGGGTTGAGGCAACTTCTCTAGGCAACTTGTTCCAGTGCCTCACCACCCTCACAGTAAAGAATTTCTTCCTAATATCTAAGTTAAACCTGCTCTCTTTCAGTTTGAAGCCATTTCCCCTTGTTCTGTCTCTCTCCATCTTTCTTGTAGGACTTCTATATGTTACCTCTCTGGGCTAAAATACAAATCATATTCTGAGCACTAGCCCTTTCTGGATAAATTTCAGTAACTAATATCTTAATTTCTTTTTTGTTGTTGTTGTTTTTGTCTAAGGCTTGTTTTCTCTCCTATCATCTTTTTCAAAGCATGGAGATTTATTGGTCTGTATTGTTCAATCTTGTTTTGAAGTTTAACACTCAAAACATTCATGTTAATGTAGTACACATGAGAAATCTATTTAGTTTAGCAATCTGGTGGATAAAAAGATGTTCTGAATCATTTTCTTCAGCATTTACCACTGTCACGAGCAACCATATTCATTATACTTTTGGATTTATTAGACTCTTCTGTTTTTTAAGGAGAACAGCTCAGGGAATACGTAATTCTAAAAAAAGCAAGAGTTGTAACATAAAAATGTGTTATATATTTGGTAGTTGTGATGGCTTTGGTCAGTTACCAGAGGACTGAGACTCTAAACAGGTCACTCCCCTTTTGCGTTAAGCTCTCCCCATCCCCCTCCAATAATGAAGGGACAATACGAAGGCATATAAGTAAAAAAATAACAAATTACTAAAGAAAATAGCAGTCACTACAATTATACAAATGAAAATAGTTTAAACCAGCAAAGGGGAGAGAGGTTTCCATGCTGGACCATGCGGCTTGGTAGAACAAAGAAAAACAATATGGCAAACAAGTTTCTGCGATCTAATGCCCTCCCCCAGCCAGAAAACAACAGAGAACAGAGGCAAAGCAAGACCTGGAAAACTATTTTGTCCAAAAGGAGGTGTGCTGCTGAAAACACTGACTCAGCAGTGGCAGCAAAGTGGCGACTCCAGGCTTACGGCAGCTGGGACTTGGGGGGGTTGTTGCCACCAAGCTCTCCCGATCCAGTCCAGGCCGTGGCAGCCCTGGCAGTGACCGTCACTAGGCTTCAGAAAAACAGCTGCCCCTCCCTCCAGCAGCAGGGGAAGAGCATACACCCTTGCCCTTCCAGTCCATGGCTTTTTTCCCTGTCAAGCCCATGCCCCCCATGATGATGTGACAGTGTCAATATTCATCGCTAAAGCTCCACCCACTGGCTTTGTAACCATAACATTATCCACCCCTTACTCTATACCATCCACATTATGCCCAGATTTACACCTTTCAACTATATACATACATCTCTCTCTATATATATGCACATATAATTATACAAACAATGGTATTATTTCAGTGATCACCAACCATTCCCCCAAGATGTTTTGTTGAGTTCATTTAGTCAATGGGATGTATGGTATACAATGGCAGTATCATTCAGCAAACAGTATTATACATACAATTCAATATGAGAGATGGTTTTCACCCAAAATCAGGTCCCCTTGAGGTACACGTGGTGTTCCCCTGTCCCTCTGCATTAGTCAGCAAGTGCACCCAGGTCCTTGAGCAAAAACAATCCCATGGATGGGCTTGTTCTTTCTTGAGGCAGGAGTAATCCAAACTATCTTTCGTATTTCTCATATGCACCACAGGGACTTCATCTACGGTACACAAGGGTTCTGATTGGGCAGGGCCAGCTTGATTGGTAGAGCCTCTAGTATTGACTAACTAGGTGGCATTTGCTAAATATAGATCCAAATGTTTGAAGGTCCCACCACCTGTTGCCTTCAATGTGGTTTTTAACAGTCCATTGCACCATTCAGTTTTCCCAGAGGCTGGTGCTTGATAGGGAATATGATACACCCACTCAATACCATGCTCTCTGGCCCAGGTGTCTATGATGCTATTCTTGAAATGAGTCCCATTGTCCGATTCAATTCTTTCTAGGGTGCCATGTCGCCACAGGACTTGTTTCTCAAGGCCCAAGATGGTGTTCTGGGCAGAGGCACGGGGTACATCTCTGGCCATCCAGTGGCTGTTTCCACCATTGTAAGCATGTAGTGCTTGCCTCCACGTGTTTGTGGGAGTGTGATGTAAGTGATCTGCCAGGCCTCCCAACATTTATATTTCAACCACCGCCCCCCATACCACAAGGGCTTTACTCTCTTGGCCTGCTTGATTGCAGCACATTTCACAGTTATGGATAACCTGGGAGATAGTGTCCATGGTTAAATCCACCCCTCGATCATGAGCCCATCTGTATGTTGCATTTCTTTCCTGATGACCTGAGGCATCATGGGCCCACCGAACCACAAATAATTCACCCTTATGTTACCAGTCCAGATGTACCTGAGACACTTCAGTCTTTTCCTGTTTGTTGTTATGATGCTCCTTGTTGGCCTGACTCTGGAGTACATGTGCATCTACATGATGAACTTTCATGGTCAGCTTCTCCACCCGGGGAAGTGATGTCTTGCCACACTTCAGCAGCCCAGATGGGTTTCCCTTTGTGGTGCCAATTGGCCTTTTTCCATCAAACCAGCCACCCCCACAGAGCACTTACTGACATCCACGAGTCAGTGTAGAGGTAGAGTGTTGGCCACTTCTCTCTATTTCAGTGACATCTAAAGCCAGCTGGACAGCTTTGAGCTCTGCAGCTGGGTCTGATTTGAATCACCTTGTCCCTTGGTAGCTTCTGCAACTTGCCACATAGGGCTCCATATGCCAGCTTTCCATTTTCAGTTTGTACCTACAGTATGACAGGAACCATCAGCAAAGAGAGCTTATAGCTTTTCATTTTCTGATAGCTGATTATCTGGTGAGGCCTCCTCAGCACTGGTCACCTGCTCCTCTTCCTGATAGTCTACAATTCTCACCTTCCGGCCAGTTCATGATGATCTCCAAGATCTCTTGGTGATTAGGATTTCCTATCCGTGCTCGCTGTATGATGAGAGTGATCCATTTAATTCATACAGCATCAGTGGTATGTGTGGAAGGAATTTTTCCTTTGAAATCCCCCTCAGCAGTGGCAGTTGGGGTGCCAGGAGGAGCTGTGCTTTAGTGCCAATCACTTCTGAGGCAGCTCAAACCGCTTCATAAGCTGCCAGTATCTCTTTTTCAGTTGGAGTGTAACAGGCCTCAGATTCTTTGTATCCCTGACTCCACAACCCCAGAGGTTTTCCTTCCCGGGCAGTTTTTGCCAGTGGCTCCAGAAAGGACCCTTCTCCCCGGCTGCAGTGTAGAGCACATTTTTTACAAGGGCCTCACTTGAAATTGTTCTTCCATGTCACAAGGCAGAGAAGGCTTACAATCTGACTGTACTCTGGGACATGCATTCCCCAAAAGCCCACAGCACCTAAGAAAGCCTGGTTGGTGGGGACATAGCTGCTATTTTGCTAATCACCTCTATTGGAATCTGGCAATGAGCATCTTGCCACTTTACTCCTAGGAACTGAATTTCCTGGGCAGGTCCTTTGGCCTTATTTTGTTTAATGGCAAAACCAACTTTCAGGAGAATCTGGATTATCTTCTCTCCTTTGTTAAAAACGTTGTCTGCCATGTTTTCCCATACAGTGATGTCATTGACGAACTGTAAGTGTTGTGGAGCCTCACCCTTTTCCAGTGCAGTCTGGATCAGCCCATGGCAAATGGGCTGTGTTTCCACCCCTGGGGCAGTCAGTTCCAAGTGTGTGAATATTCATTGATGAAGCTCCACCCCCTGGCTTTGTAACCAGAACCATGTAGTGAAAAAACATTTGTATATTATTTATAAAAGGAAACTTTAAATTTTATAAATTTGTAAAATACTTAAATTTTTATCTTTTGGAGGGAATTCAGAATACCATATTCTATACTGTCTGTGCATTGATTAAAGCTCTTAATTGAATGTCTGGTTGGTCTGTGTTGCTTCCTCTTGCAGAAGTTGAAATAGCATATTCATTTTGCTGTGGAAGAGGGCAGGTTTGAGGCTGGTCTTAAGCGCATGTTCATTAATCAGTCAAAGGCAAGCCCAATGGCCTTGGTCCTGATCTTATGGTAGTTTGCTGAAAATAAGGCAGCTAGGTATATATGGAACATACACACCTCTCTGCCATTTAACATGTCAGTGTTTTTACTGCTTCAAGCAAAAAATGTGGGTATCATCATTCAGGTGTCTAGAAGTACATTGATAGTTGTGGCTACTTGCATTTACATGTAGAAACTGATCCATCATAATAGCAACAGTACCAGAGCCTTTCAGCAGGGGCAGGAGCAATGTTACACTCATTCAAAAGAGGTGTGAAAGGAGCAGTATTTTCACTGAAAGCAGTTACAAAACACGTTTCACTTCTAAATGTGAATTTTTCTTTCCATCCCAGTTTAATTAACTTGGAAACAGATCGGGAATACAATTATGAATCTTGGTACAAAGCTTCAAAAAATCATGTTGGTGGCTTTGTAGCAGATGTTAAATGCATCTAATTACTCCCTTTATTGAAGCTTAACCTGCAGGAGAGCTGAAGAGCATTCAAATCCATTACAGACCATTTTACATATTGGTTGAATATTTTGAAATAAGTGTGATGGATAAGGGCTTGGGGAGTAATTTTAAATTCTCATCTGTGACCAGTGAAGAAGTTTTTTAAAACCTCACCTTTATTTACTGTAGTCATAATGTCATATTTGATATGCTAAATAATATGTGGTTTAGCACAGTGCATTTTATTGACTGGTAATAAAGCTTTTGTCATTTAAGATATAACAGGGGAATGCAGAGCTTTGCCTTGAGCACTGATGAAATAAAAGATACATATTGTCTTAGCATTTAGGTCTTGGTAATGGAACAGATATGTAGGTACTATTAAAATGCAGAACAAGAAAAGTACAGAAATACTGGTGTTTATTTTACCTTAGAAATATGTCTCGAATGTACCTCCCATTGTTTAATCTGAGATCTTATTCAAAGAACAGATGTGAGAATAGGAGATGCCTTAGCTGATACAGAAGTAGAATTTAATAAAGTATATCTAAAGCTTTTTCTCAGATAGAGTTAACAAAATTTTATCCCTGCCCATTTCCATATTTCCCTAAACTAGAAATTTAAGGAGTCAAGGTACTCTAAATAGGATGGCTAGGAGTGAAGGTAGATATGGAGGAAAACAACAAAAGTAACCCATTCAGAACAAGCAGGCAGTGAAGAATGCATGGGCAGAGTCAGGGAACGGGTAAGTTTATTGGGTCAGGAGTAAGTGAAAAAAAATTGGAACAGTGGCATTTCAAATAATGTAATGGAAGGGAGAGTAAGGCAGAAAGAAATTGCTACATCATTAGAATTTCAAGGAAGAGTATGGAAATTACAGTTATTTCTTATACTCTGAATAAGCATCTGATTCTGGAAAAATAAGCTACAGAGAATACATAGAAGGTACTGTGCTAGCAATCATATAATTAACAATGCCCGGTAAAGAAAGCCAAACCCAAAACAGCGTGTAACTGCTTTTAGTTGGGTGCTGACCCATTCCTGATAGATAATGAAGTCAACCTTGAATTAAACTTCAGGTAATACCTGAACAACATCTATGCCAGTAACATCTAAGTGATTACAGTGCAGAGGAGGACATTTATCCTATCTGCTGCTGTGAGTTCCAGGATAACAGCTGCTTTGGGCAGTATCTGAATTGATCCAATATAGCAGCAACCTTCTTGGATTACTTCTGGAATCCAGCATATAACTTCTAGTAACACCTGGAGCCAAGTAATGTACTAAACTGGAGGTGGCAAGTTCATTGTGAAAGAAAAGTCATGTCACATTCCAGCTCTGAACTGTAGCAGGCATTTAGGTTTATGTGGCTCCCTCAACTTGAAGATTGCTCATTGATCTTCTTAAGCTGTCTAAGGTTGATTAAGGAACTTGGCCATTAGCTAGTAAGACACAAAGTAAACAATTACATATATAGCTGGTGCTACGTGTAGCTTCACTTCATGGGAGCTATACATACATTGAAGAAAACATCTGGGTTTTGCCAGTTGGTTTACTCTTTAACCCATTTTTCCCTATATTATCTCCAGAAATAATTTCCACTCACTCTTTTTGGAGTTTCATTTCCAGACATCCTTCTCCCCTTTTTATCTATTCATACAATCATTGAATAAGTAGATAAATGCATGAAAGTGTTACCAGTAACCTTAAAATCAAGTCATTAATCAACAGCTAGATAAACTGGCCTGACACTACACAGTGCAAGATGGTAGATTTCATCAGCTAATCTTTGTGTTGAATACAATAGCTAACTCGACTTACCATAAAATATTTGCCAGAAAAACTTAAGAGTCTTAATTTGAAAGTGGATAATGGAAAATCCATAGTTTTACTTTGCAATTTATTCAAATGGTTAAATCACATTTGCTGTTTTAGAAATTGTACCTTAATTCTAAATTGAACTTGTTTGGCCTTGTTTTCTAATATTTGATTCTTCCAACAATCATTGTTGCTGTTAGCCATTAAAGCCTGGCATTCTTTGGTTTGGTTTGGGTTTTTCGGTGGTTTTTAGTTTTAGGGTTTTTTTTTCATCTTTAGGTATGCATAAAGTGCAGCAAGTCAACTCTGTATGA
>NW_016690321.1:900789-947357 GCF_001604755.1 Lepidothrix coronata
TTCCCTTGTAAGGGTATTTCCCAGACTGGAAAACTGGCAATTGGTTTGTCAACAGACTTTTTTACAAAACATGGCTGTTTAGCAGTGGGGATAATTTATGACTGTATAAGTCATTGGAATATGCTCCTCCATACTGCTGCTTGCTTTTCTCCTACATGTGTACTCAAGGACTGCATTCACCCTTTTTGTCATATTATCACAGGGGAAGCTTGCCTTAAATTGCTTCTCAACTGTGGCATGACACCTAGGGCTTTTCCAGAACTGGTATTTTCCAGGATGCAGTCTATCCTTCGGAAGAGACAGCCTACTTTTAGTTCTACAAAACTATACTTTGTTCAAATGGGCTCAGTTTTCCATCTTATGCAATTCACACTGCGTGACTATCTTATCCTCACCAATTACTAGTTTGTTTCTCTGCAGACATTTATTAATGCTTGATATCTGGATTATCAAGGGGTCTGTTGGATCCTACATCCTTCCAGGGGCCCCAAAACATTTTATTAATGATGACTGATGGCTACTTTTCATCATCTGTCATTCTCAACTTATTTAACAGGTACCTTATGAATACTGTATTATGCCATTGCTTTAAATTAGGTATATGACATCAGAAATGTATGTATTGTGTTTGTAGGAACTGCAGTATTGTTGTATTCAGGTAAACTTGTACAAAATCCATGTAATGGGAGATAATACTTCCCATTCATTCTTTATTAGATGAACCTTACAGCATCCCAGAGAGATTGATGGAGTCCAGCAGTTCAAGTCCTTTTGCAGAATTTGAAACATCTTTTTCTTGTCCCTGTAATCCCATTCAGCCACACACTAAAAGCTTACTTTTTAAAAAACTTTAATTTGAAACAAATAAAGCAGACATTTCACATCTCTGAGCAGGGGATGGTTCCCGAATTCCTTACAGATCTTGCTCAACTGATGAATTATACTAGCATCTATTTATAGATTTTAAAATAAAAGTCTATATTTAGTAAGAGCTGTGACTTTTGAGAAGACAGAGTGTATTCTTCAAATAAAAAGAGAAGTTCTGTTTCAATTCATACTTACACATTTAATTGTGCTTAATTGCTCCACATTATATTATTACTAATTCTTTAGGAGAGTTTAAAATAAGGAATGCAGTAAAATAAGTAATGGTCTTTAAAATGTTTTTACAATAGACCTTCAAGACCCTGGGTCTCCAGTTATTTTGACAGGAAATATGCTATGGGATAATTTGCAGCAGTTCTCAGATACAGCTGGATCTAACTAAAATGTGGGATACTACCTATGCTGTTGAGTCTGAATTGCACTTTTATGAACCTTTTTTTGAAGTCCTCAAACTACACTTTAAGCTGGCCCTTAACTGGGGATGAGTGATGAGTCTTAGACTCCACCATCTGCTCCTTGATCACTGTAAGCAACTTCCATGTAGTCAGTTCTGTGAAAAGACACACATAACAGTGCAGAATTATATGATATACAGTAACATTTTCAGAATATATATAATAATGTTTAGATTGTTTACATCATGTAGAAAAGAACCGTGCTTCAATTCTAATAGCTACATTGCTCATTGTAACATCTACGATTTTCTTTCATCATTTGTCCTTTTTAAGCACAAAGGGATCATTATGCCCATCCACTCTAAAACTACTAGTAGTCTTTTCCTTGCCTTACAATAGTGGGTGAGGCCATTATATGAGTAGCCATTATGTGACAAAACTCAATGTCTTATTTTGCAGAGCTGGTGAATTAATTCATATCACATGAAGTCAATATATCTCTTGAATATCAATCTATCTGTGAAAGCTGTGTCTAAGGAAAGGTTACAAAAATTAAATTATGAAACCTGATAAACTAAGTCTTAAACTGCCTGGTATATTCCCCATTCTGATGATTATCCTAATATTTGTATTCTACAAGTTCAGTCTTACTTTTGTCTGACTTATTCATGATGCCACATGTGCTGAACTTAAGTTATCACTGAACAAACTGAGAAGCTGGTTGTTTATTTAAAACAATGATGGTTTTCCCCACTATTTAAAGATGAAAGAGCTATTTTCCAGTCACAACAAAGTAATTTCTGAGGCAAGTTTTACAAGACTCCCCACTCAGTTTAGCCAGAGATTCTCAAACAGGTTTTATCGCTGTGTTTGCTTTTCATTTCTGCACATTCTCCTTCCCTACTGAGTGTTTTCCCTTCCCATCTACAGTAATATGATGGGCCTTACAGGACTACCACGGAGTACTGCCAATGTACTGCTGTTTTCCACTTATCTCTTCCTCCCCGTGCACCACCTCTGAACATGACTTGCTTTGCTCCCACTTTACAGGCATTCAAGGCAAGATTTTTTCAGATTTGTAAAATGCTAAGTCCTATGGAAGACTAGAAATCAGCATGACACTAAGAAGTAACTCAGTCTCAAAACAGTGAAGAAGAATTCAGGTAAGAATAGGCTGCACAATTACTTACCAATGTCAGGGGTAATTCTTTTAAGGTCGGCAAAATGACATTTGAAATAAAACTGTTATACAGAAAATGTAGCTTGTTTTCACAAGCAATTCTGATATGTACCATCCACTCTATTCTTAAAATCGTCACTGCTTTTGCTGCTATTCTACATGTGTTTCAATATGCTCAAAAAACTTTACATTTCATATGTCTTCTCAGAATACAACGTGAGGTGGGAAGAATATAGTTTTACAAAATTTCATTTGTCTATTTAAATTATTCATGTATGGAAAATCGTATTTTGTAAGTAATTTTTCAGATGCTATTTTTAATTCTGTGGCAGCTCAAAAGCAGCTTTGTGTTGAATCTGCAATCTCGGTATGTAGTTAATTCTCGGTGATAAATATGTGCTTTGCTTTTTGAAGGCAATTTGGCTTGGAAATAAAATCATGGAAGTATGAAAATGCTGAAATGCACATGCAAAGTATGCTTCTGACTATTCTGATTGTAAGCCTATATGAATGTTAAACATATCGCAATTTGTATATGCAAGCACCCTCAGATGTCTGTGATAATGTGCACCTACTTAGGTGTAGAACTTTATATGAGTAAAAGCAGTTTCCAAAGTGCTCAGAGGCATTGAAAAACTCGGTTAGGAAATTGGAGTTTGGTTAAAATCAGTCTGAAAGTGAAAGGAAGAATTAAAAAAAAAAAAAATTCTGCGAGGTCACAGCCAAATATGTTGTATGTCTTTATAACTTCTAGAAGGTTGCTTTGCAATCTACATATATGTATTACATAAAATTCTTCTTTTTGGGAGGATGAACGTTGCTTGACAGTTGTTTCCTGAACAGTAACTATATTAATTTTTCATATATTAGAGTATTTAATAAAAAATAAATTTCTGATAATTATTAAAATATCTATAATTCTCTAAAAACTAGAAAATATCACAGTGGCAAGCGACCAAGGCTTGTCTAGCTTATAGTCTGCCTGACTCAAGGGCACCTAGAGTGTCTTGTCCTAGGTCAGCACCCACAAGAGAAACCCTGAGCAAGAGCAATCCTGTGGCACGTTAGCTTTTGTACTGCTGCGAATTACTTCCAGACCGTTTTACCTCATTAAACAGCATTACTGCTTTTAGTGTAGAGATTGCAATTCCAACTGAGAACTCCCTACCCGGGCAATCCTCCTTATTCATGTTACAGGTGGGTGGGAGAGCTACTTGAAATTGTGACTCATTCTTGTGTGGTTTTAATTACTATTGGAAGAATAAAACCAGCAGACAACAATACAGAGATAAGAAAATTATCTGACTCCGAAGTTTCAGACAGGCTGGTAATCTTTGGCTGCCTCCAGGGGTGCTGGCCTGATGGAACAGGCTTTTCATCAGAAATAAACATCCCATGCCACAGGTATCTTTAAAGAAATGGTGCAAATGAGAAAAAGTGAGGGACAACTCCCCAGAGCACAAAATCCTTCTCAATCTCTGTAAACATCTAGGTGGTTTTACATTTTCAAATGAGCAGGTGTGAATCATAAAAGAGCTGCCATTAAGGAACTCTATTATTTTCAAAGACAGCTCCTCTTCAATTTTAAACTCAGCTTAACTACTGTTTAAGTGACATTGTTAGTCACAATCAACACATAACAGGCAGATGCTCCTCAGTTTAAGCTTCTTCACCAGTTCACTGAAATCTGCTCCCTTTCTATACAACTGTATTTTTAATGAAAAAAACTTGTGTGTGTGTGTGTGTGTGTGTATTACTGGGTACTCCTCTACAAAATCCCTTCTTTGTTTATTTCTGATGTAACCCTTCTTGCTATTCTTTAGAGCTACAAGAAAAATTCCAGAATTAATATAAAATAAGCTAAAAGGTTATTTTAAAGAATCATTGAATCGTTCAGGTTGAAAAAGACCTTTGAGTTCATTGAGTCATTTACCCAAACTGCCCAGTTCACCACTAAGCCATGTCCCTAAGTGCCACATCTACACAGCTTTTAAATACCTGCGGGGAGTGTGACTCAACCACTTCCCTGAGCAGCCTGTTCCATTGCTTGACAACCCTTTCGGTGAAGAAATTTTTCCTAATATTCAATTAAAACCCCCTCTGGTGCAATTTGAGCCAATTTTCTCTTATGCTGTCGCTTGTTACTTTGGTAATTCACTGGCTCTAATTTTCTTGTGATCACATAGAAGGTAACTAATTTTTTTTTTGCCTTTATTTCTTCCTCCTTCTTAGAAAAGTAAAGAATAAACCTGCAAAGAGGAATTTTTTAAGGATTGTAGACCTCTAACTAATCTTCACTGCTTGGCAGACAAAACCTCTCAGGGGCTAACATTCCCAAATTAATGTTAGTTAAGACACAGAGTCCACCACTTCACCTGGAATCATTACTACTGCAGAAGTTTACAGCTTATTTGTCAGCCTTAACTGAGTTCACCCTTAACATTAGGAAAGTGTAAAGTTGTCTGCTTGCTCCAGCCAGAAATTCTGACACCAGAAGCAGAAATAGTTATTAACAAGAAAAAAAAAAGTTGTAGCTAGAAAAGTGTTCTGTTCTTGTTACTCACAATTGATTTTGCTACTGTTATCTAAGGGAACAAATTACCTATGTTCTGCTTGGTAAATGCACCTACTTAAGAGCTGATGTTTAATGTCTCAATATTTCATCTTCTCTCCAGGATCCAAAGCTGTTCCCATAGCAGCTTCTTTGAGCAGCTTGCTCTTCCTTGGCAAGCATGCTCTTTTTCTTTCTTTTTTCTCTCATTGCTATTTCTTCCTAACCTGCTATTCTGTCCAAACACAGCACTTGAGGCTTTGAATTTTCTCTGAGGTTCCTCTAAGTCAACAGTCTTACCCTATCTATTAGCTTAAAGTATGTTACAATGTTCTGTAGAGCATAAAAATCACCAATCATACGGAAGTTGTGTCAGTTTTGAAGTTCTCATTGAGAAATTGCACCTGAACAGCATGGATGATAGAGAACACCCCCCCCTTGATTGAAGAACTCACATTGCCATGACACACCCACTCACGTAAATTCCTTTACTTTTTTCACATAAAAACTTGCCCTGATTTCTAACTTATTTTTAATGTGAGATAAAAGCCAACATTTTGTTTTCATCAACTACCTGCCACAGTCATGCCATTTATGTTGTCCTGACACACAATATGGTGTTGGAAGACCACTCCTCATCTCAGCAAGTGAACAAAAGATGCACCTAAATCCACTTCTAGAGGTAAAAAGCACCTCCAGTTACAGGAGCAATAACAACCTTTTCCATAAAAATTGTTGCCACTCTTAAAACTTCCTTTTGCCTTTGAAACTTTGCACTTTCAATCAGATTTGTTCAAAGCTTTTCTTGAAGCTCTGGAGAGGAATCCAGTGTCTCATAGGCTCAAACTTTCATTCTACAAGAAGTAAGGTTTAACTAGTTCACAGGGAGCACTATACCAGTGCATGGGATAAAGTTCACAATCATGGTTCCTCTGCTTCGAAATTGTGACAAATGAATATTACTGTCCTGCTAAAGGATATCATGATTACCTGAAGCTAATGCACTCTTTCTAGAGTGAATCTGGCATTTCTCTACCTGCTTACAGTCCTTCCAAACACTGTGTACTTCACTGAAAAGTGTACTTCGGACTTTCTAAGGCTGTGGCAAAGCTGCTGGTAAGATTTAAGTACATGTGCCTGAGGAAAGAAAACTAAAGGTATGTTCCACAGGGAACAGTATTTTTACTTTAAAGAATAACAATGATTTAAAAAAAAAAAAAAAGAGGAGGAAGGATCCTGCAGAGAAATTAGTTTTCCAAACGGTTTCAATGGCATTGGTTTTGGAAAGAAAGGGGGGGCTTATTCCTTGATTCTGGATCTGGCAGGAAGCAACTTCATAAAGTTGTAGGAGGGAAGAGAAGTTAAAAAAACAAAAAAAAGCACATGAATTCAGAGAGCATCATTAAAAAGAAAACCAGCAATGCCAGCCATGTTTTTGGTGCAGTGGATTCTTATGATGCAGCAGCAGTTCTAGCAAAAGCTACACAAACACCATCCTACCTGCAGCTATACCATCTCCTGACACAGCAGTGGAAGTTGCAAGTGCTGTGGCAGCAGCTTTGGTGAACGGACCATAAGGATCAACAAGATGCCTTGTTGGACCATAAGAAACCAAGGAGGATATAGTGAGGAAGCAACCAATGGAAAAACGTAGGTCCCAGTGCTCAGCTGAAGCAGAATACAAACTGCCATCCTGTGCCACCTAAGCTTATTATTGATATAAGCAAAACACGTTTACTCCCGCATTCCTGTCCAAGGACAATAAGCTCATAGCTCATGGAAGTAAAGTATTCAGCCTTTGAAGCTGAAAGCTCCCTGGAGACGGACATAACCGATAAGGACAGCTCTGCCTTCTCATGGGACCCTGGCTTGCTGCTGTAGAGTGTCCAGCCTAGAGAAGCCACAGAGGCAGCACAGCAGCTTCCATTAGGTCCAGGAAAACAGCGAGCACTGGTCTATAATGAAACAGGGTACAGCTCTGACTCTACCACAACCAACAGTAACAGCCCAAAAAGAAGAGAGAGTGCTACAGAGAAGCCAACCCAAAGCAGAGCAGGGAGATCGCACTTGCACCAGGGTAGAGGCCTCTAGTGGCTTGCTGTGCTGTCTCTGTTTTCTGTATTTGAAACAAAGTCGGGTCAACAAACTGCCACTCACTGATGTGGCTGTAGCATCTATAGTTCCAAGCATCCACTCTGTCTGATCTGCTTATACTGGCTTTCACTAGTGAAATAAAAGCAGCTTCAATTTCACTTCAAACTTACTCTCTTTCTGCAGTTGTCACAGTTTTTGTAATTCTTAATGTGCCTCTTTCAAGAGACACTTCCATTATTGTGTTCTTCAGATAACATACAAAGGGAAGGAATCCGTATTTGATGTTGGACTACATTAGCATGGTCATATCCTGAGAGAAAGCAAAATAATTGGCAAAACATCTATCTCTAATTACTTTTTTAAAATGTTACTGTTTTGTGTTGCACTGAGAAGTGCAACTCATTATGCTATGTAGAAAAATACCTGAGACAGAGCTTGATGCCAAAGAACAAAACAGGTAGTAGAGCAGAAAAAAAAATTATGAAAAAAATGACAAATCTAATTCCTCTCGAAACTGCTTGATATGGCACAAGCCTGAAACACTCCTGGTGTATTCAAAATTGAATTCCTTAAGATCTACTAGATTTGGTTGTTTTCTTTTGAGTCTTTCCTGAGTGCTTCTAGTGTCTTAGACCAAATGTAACATTAACATATTCCAGTTATTGCCCCACACTCTTTTTACACTACAACCAAGACAATCTGAAACACTGGGTTCAGATACTTGCAAAACTCATTTTCTTGTGGTGTACCTGTCCTACATTCGTTACTTCTGAGTACAGTCCCATATATCTTAGGGGACTGAAAGACAAAATGGATTTTTAGGTTGGATACTTAAAATGCACAGCTTATCTTCATCACTTGCCATGGATATATCCAAGTATTACCTGTGAACAAAATACCTGCTGTATTCCTGTTGTACTTATTTCAATGTCTAGTCTCCTATTTTGTAATTGAAAGCAAGCATTCAGCAGAGCTGCAGAAAAGCCTGAGACTTCCACATAAGATTTCTGTTTGAGGAGCAATAAATTAGTCTTTTCTGGAGGAAAGACCTCTTTTTATCATCACAGAGTTTAATGACATAGACTACACAGGGACTTCGATGAGAAGTAAAATCTTCCTGGCGGGATCTGCAGGTCTGGAGCTTAATGACACTCACTCAGTTTGAATCCAGAAATACATTGCCTATTATGTACATCACCAGATAGTTGTATGAATTCTCAACAGGAGAACAAGTGGGATCACCAAATGATTTTATTACAACGCTGAAATTAAAAACATATTTGAGGAATACCTCTACTGAGCTTGCTAGTCATACTAGAACATACAAGGTTTTAAGATAAAGCAAGTCTCCTTGACTATAAAGCTCAACAAAGCCTTTCAAGCTTCAGAAGGAGACAGTTTACATTTCTCAGATCAGGTCAGTCATTCCAGTGATTCCATGCTGCAAGCAGTATTCTGGAATGCTCTCCATTCCCTGTTAATGATGTTCTAGCGTTAGGGATCTTCTCCGGAGTCTAGATGAAAGTAAACAGTCAAGTCAAAAGAACTCCTATGCAAGGAGAGGAAAGTATCAAGCATGGTGATGAATGCAATTTGGAAAGTGGAGTAATGTGATTCAGAGAATGGTCTGCTGTAATCATCCAAAATAATACACAAACGTGTGTTATTTGTTTGCTTTGCATAAAATGAGTACTTTTTAAAAAAGAGAACAAAACCACTCCTACCTAGTATTTCTGAGCCTAAAAAATTACAAAAAAACCCCATCCAACTTCTTTTTCTCTGCCCCAATTAAGCTGGAGGATGCAATGTACATGAAGATGTTCATAAGCTTCCTGAAACTTTGCATTGCCTTGGTGGCACACCTCCATCTGGAAATACCAGCTACCAGTCTGTCAAAGTAGGTGGTGACAGACTGAAACACTTGCGCTGTTTGCAGGCGGCTCCTGCTCATGACGGAAGTCTCGCTGCTGCTCAAACCCTGCCTTCTTTGCGTTGTCCCCTCTCTACAGGACAACTTCTCACCAATCCTCAACTGCTCCCTGCAGCCTGTAAGCTGGTACACCACAGACCGGGAATGGTCACTGAAAAAGCTCCCTTTCCCCCGAGGACAGACCGGCACCCAGAGCAGCGGCTGCTGTTCTGCGGGAGCACGCTGGGATCAGCCCCGTACGGCGCGATTTTGTCAAACCCCGATGTCCTCAGCTGCTCCACTCAGTGTGGGTTGATGTCATCGACACACGGCGCGTCCGCGCCGTTCAGGCTGGGAACGGCCGCTCTCCCTTGCACTGAGCCCTCGACCGTGGGCAGGATTTAGGGTTTTCCTCTGGTGACTGACCCACAGCCGCCGACTTTCAGAGGCCTCAGCGCACCTTCCCCCAAGCAGGCCCGCGCTGCCCCGAGAGGACGAGCGCTGCGCAGCCCCGCCAGCAGCGGGGGCAGCCCCGATCCCAACGAGCACGAAGCATCCCGGGCCGGGGCTGCCCCTTCCTCCCATCCCGCCTCAGGGGCAGGGGGAGGTCACCGCCGGGGCCGCCCTCGGGCGAGAAGGAGCGCGAGCGCCGGCGGCTGCGGCACGGCCGCCATTGCCCCGCGCGGGGCGGGCGGCGGGCCCGGCGTGCGCATCGCCCCGGCAACCGGAGGCGGGCCCGGCGGCCACAGCGGGGGGGCAACGGCGGCCGCGCTGACGTCCGGGGGAAGCTGAGCAATAACAGCGGCGACGCGGGCCCGGGTGCGCCTGCGCGGGCTGCGGGGCTGCTTCTATTTATGTGGGGGGGCGCCAAGATGGCGGGGGCGGCGAGGAGAACGTAGGGGGCAGCTCCGACCGGGCGGCGGAGCGGGGAGGAGGGGAGAGGGAGGAGCCGGGGCCGGTGGGAGGGAGCGCAGAGAGCGGTGTCACCGAACGCGTGAGGCGGGGGCCGGCGGACGGCGGGCGGGGGGGGGTGGCGGCGGAGGAGGATGGCGGAGCCGCGCCGGGTGCCGTTCATCAGCCTGTCACCCGTGCGGCGCCGCGAGGGCGAGAGCCCGGCGCTGGAGCGGGAGCCGGCGGGCCGCGACCCGGAGCCGCCGCCGGCGGGCCGCGAGGCGCCGCCGCCGGAGCCGCCACCGAACGAGCCGCCCCGCGACAGCGCCGCCCGCCCGGAGCCGCCCCGCGACCCCGGCCGGCCCGAGCAGCCGCCGCAGCGGGAGCCCCCCCGGCCCGAGCCGCCGCCGCTGCCGCCGCCACCGCCGCGCCAGAGCGGGCGGCAGGAGCCGCCGCCGCCGCGGGAGGCGCTCCCGCTCCGCCAGACGGTCCGCCTGGAGGTGGTGCTGAAGGACCCCACCGAGGAGGGCTGCGTGGAGTTCAGCTACCCGGAGCTGCTGCTGTGCGGGGACTCGAGGGTACGGGACCTCCCCTTCCCCTTTTTCCCCTCCCCTGCCACTGGCACGGGCCCCGCCGCGCATCATCCTCCTCCACCTCCCAGCTGTAGGCGGCCCCGGCCTCGCCGATAGTGTTATCGGTCACCCCGTGCTGCTCGGGGGTGGTCCCGGCCCGGCGGGAGGGGCGGTGTCCTGGAGGGAAGTCCGGCGGCCTCGCTGCCGCTGCGGGCTCCTCCTGGTGCTGAGGCTGCGCCTGTGCCCGTGGGGGAAGGGGAGGCTTCGCACTTGTCGTCCCTGAGCTGGCCGAGGTCTCCTGGCCTTTTGCTGCGGGCTCAGGCGGGGGAGCGCCACTGTCTTGTACCCTTGCCCCGGCTTACCCCGGCTCCCCTCCCCGCTGCTCCCCTTCTGTGCTCGGAGAGCAGTGGTGTTCCATCCTTCCTTCCTGGAAGCTTTTTTCCGGCAAGAAGGAGGCTGTAACCATGCCGGTCTGTGATCAGGGTTATCTCTAGGCTGTGTGCAGGTAAATGAAGAGTTATTAGCCTGGCTCTGCTATGAGCCTTGAGAAGCCGTGAAGTGAGCATTAGCAGATTTGGAGTTTCTGCAGTCTTGGAGGGGATGGGGATAAATGAGGGTTAATGTTGAAACACTAACCTCACCTGTAACTGTTAAGAACTTAATTCAAGAAAAAAAAGTACTCTCCTTTTCTCTGTTCCACCCAAACACAAAATGTTTGGTGCTTGAACTACTTTGTTTATTAAGGAGCAAAACTCGTGTAGGCAGCTTTAAGAAGTAAGCAGCATTAGCCAATCAACAGAACCAAGTGTTCCAAGTAGGAAGGAGAGACGCGTGTCCTTAAGCTGGTTACACTTGAGCCACTCGTTCTTAGTGAGTTGAGGATACCAGTGAAGTTATACTTGATTTAAATAGCTGTGGCTCCTCTTAATTCTGGTACAGAATTTTAGAGAAAGTTTGCCTCATAGTGGAGGTAAGGTAAGGGGCAAGGCAGTAACTACTGCTGAGAAGGTCTGTGGTAGATCTGGTGATAAAAGTAAGTCTCAAATACCAGTATTGATACTGCCATGGCATTTTTACGTTCAGCACAAACTCGAGAGTGGTTAAAACTTCTGTTTTATGAACCAAAGTATGGGTGGTGATGATGCTGTAACTATACTTGGCATCCTGCTCACTTTTTTTCTGTAGTAGGAGGGATGTACACACTGGATTGTGTTCAAATGTAGAAGACAGAAAAATCGGTGACTGATTTTAATCTCTCTGTGGTCTTGTGATGCAAGTTAAAAAGTTTCTTCTGTTCATCCTGTCCTACAGTTGTTGTGGGCAAACAGTGCCAGTTATGACTCCTCTGAATTAGCGTAGCATAATCATGCTGCTCTGTGAAGTGCAATATTTCTGAGCAGTTCTTGTATGAAGGTGAAAATTGTGTTAGTGATAGAAGTGGTTCAGTACGTGGAGACTGACTTTTCCCTTTGGCAGTTCCCAGTTCCATAGCTGCCTTTTTGTGTAGGTTGTCAGTATCTTAATCACATAATCAGGGGAAAATGGTTTTTTCTGATGTAGTTCTGGTGCAAATTCTGTGTCTTGTGGGGATAGGGGGAGAGCAGTGATTTGGGAGATTTTGCTACAACTGGGGTCAGAGACTGCTTTTAAGGTAGAGCCAGTGATAGAAATGCTTTATAAGAAACTGTGTATGATTCTCAGCTCTGTAGGGTCCATATTGAAATGAATGGCTCATAATGGCCTGTCAGTTGCTGGACTGTGTGGAACAATCAGCTGATTATGTAAAACAGTGTCATAAATTACAATCTTTTTAAGCAATTCATGTTTAAAAACTGATGCATACTTGGCCTGTCAGTTTAACTTCTTCTTTGCTATATGAAGAAGCTGGAAGAGCTACTCTAATATGGTAGGGAAGACTTAAAATCTTGAGATTTGCTTTTTCCAAGGAGAGAGTAACTAGTTGGCAGTTAATGTTGTGGTTTTAAGTGGATTTTTAGATTTACAAATTTGTTGTTTTAGTAATGTTTCAGTTTAAAATGTACAGGTCATATAAACTTTATTTTTGCCATGCAGACTTCCTGTAATGCGAAGATTGATCTGTTTTCCTGAAAGTCGTTGTTGACTTCTCCCTTATAAGAAGTTGCTCAACTTATAACATTTCCCCTTAAAGTTTAACATTACAAACTCAGGAGCTTGTCTTTCTGTCTTGTAGCGTTGTTTGGAACTGAAGCAACCAAGAAAGGTTCTCCAGAGGCAGGCTGTTCTGGGAAGGCAAGGACTGGTGCACAGGAATAACTTCAAACATTGCTTTAATAGGTCTCTTAATGGAATGGTAGAGAATGTCCAAAATCAATTGACAGTGCAACTTCATTTTTTTTTTTCTTATTCCAAATTTAAGTTCCTATCCTGAATCAGAAGCTAGTGGGAATGTTTATTTTACGAACTTGTGCTGTCCTTGTCCTCCTTTTTTGCCTTGATAAAGAGAATATCCTTTGATAGGGTTGTTTGTGTAGTTCATCTTTTGGTAGGAATTATTTATGTAAAGTTTTTGGATGTGAGTAATAAGTTAGTGTGGTTGAAGAGTTCATTTGCCTCTTAAATGTTGGTGGAAGTCAAAGTGTGCTCTTGATTCCATTGGTGTAACTGAGGCTTGGTGCATAAAACCTAAGTCAAAGTGGCTGAGCCAGGAGCCCAAGTTGGCTTCTGTCAAGCAGGCTGTAAAGGTGCTGAAGTAGTAATGCCTTAGTCTGAGACTCGTCCATCCCTCAGAAACAGGCAAAACTAAAATTTGCTTGAAGTTGAGTTTGCAATAGTGCTTAACTAATCAAATTGATAGTCAGCTACAGCTTTGAGAATTTGGTGTAGGGAGGTAGGTTAACACTTAACTACTAAATTTTACTTGATCTTTGGCCTCAACCTTATCTCATTTCACAATTAAAAAAGCCACATATGCCTAGCAGATAATGTGGAATAGGTTTTCCCAGCTAAAAGCAGAGAAAATAGTGTTTCATGAATTGAGCTGTATTTGATATTTAATTATGTCCGCAGGAAATACATGACTTTAACCTATGTTTCAGGACTAACTATAGCCTCTATTAATTTCTTCTCTAAGTACTCAGTCTAGAAAATGTATGGTAATTATGTGGTGTTTGCATTTTTGCTTACCTTCCTCATTATATTGGTCTTGGTACTACTGAGCTACTTTGGTTACCATTTAGTCAATATACTGGCTTTTCATACTCTGAAGTTGCTTTTCGGAAATTAGTGTTAGTTTTTGTTCTTAGTCTATTGATGAGTGGTCCATGTGCAGTAAAGTTAGTTGCCATCCATAAAATTCTATAAAATGTAACTCCATTCTACTGTATTTTAGCATCCAAGTACCTTCCCCCCTTACAGCAATTACTGTGTTTTATGTGAACTCTAATTTGAAGGAGGCAGCCCTGGTATTCTGCTGTAACTTATTCAATAAAAATCACTATGTTCATTGACTTTATGTCAGTGAAAACCTCTTTCTATTAAAAAAAAAAAGGGGGGGCACTGCCTGCTTATTCGTATAGCTGGGGTATTAAATTTCTGTTGTCCTTGTGGCTAACATAGTGGCAATCTTCTGTAATTCATGCTATCATCACTGAAATTAACTATTGCACTGTTAATTTTTTTCTTTAGATAAAGAAGTTATTATAGTTATGGTTGTAACTTTCTGAGGTGTTTAGTCTTCTGGCTGCTTCCCTGCTGGTCAGTCTACCAGGTGCATCTAGTCTGTTGTATCTAGAAGGACCACAACATGTGTAAGATGCACCAATGGAAGCAGAAGTGAAAAGGAGTTATATTTAGAGAGTTCTGTTTCTTTGAACCTCAAATGGCTATAATTCTCTCTTATGCTTACGCTTTCAGTTGAGGTTGTAATGGAATGCTTGGGAAAATACAAATCTCAATATTTCTTTCAACTTTTCTATTGGTGTTTTCATCAGAAGCAAAGTAACTGAATGATAATTGAATGAGTCAAATTAATTTTTATAGACCAAAGTAAGTATTTGGACACAGTATAAATTCTGGCTACTTAGTCATCAGAGCATTGTTTATTGGCATAATAGGTTTTTATCAGACACACTCGGTGTTTCTTGTGGAATGAATATGTAATTTCTGCTTTTTTCAGAAGAAATCAGTTCACTTGGAAGATCCATTTAATGATGAACAACGTGAGCGACATGAAGTAGAAATGCTTGCCAAGAAGTTTGAGGCAAAATATGTGAGTTACTCTGCTTTGTTAAAATACACAAATATTTAATAGTGATAACTTATGATGCTGTAGAGGTCTTAATATCACAGGGTTGTTTTTTCCTGATTAAGGTTGCTGATGTAGTGTCAAATGACTTCTGTACATTTCAGAGATGACTGTCTCACTGTATTTCATTTAAGCACCTTGAAGCTGCCACAAGCTTATCAGACAAGTCTGCTAAATAGATTTGTCTATAGATGTTATAGCTTGTGAAGCTATTCTTAGAAAAGTTTCCTATATAAATACAACTATTAGATGCAGGTTGATATTCATGCTAAATACTGTGCTGGAGGAAAGAATTTCTATGTAGTGGTGTTGTGCACTATTGAACAGCTTTTCTGTTTGGGCTAAATACTGCTGAATCTTGATGAATTTCTGACTAGTTTGGAATGCTTCCATAGGAAGTTGAATAGTAAGACATTGCTCGATGAATTTCTTGTAGCTGCTAGCTGCCTAAAGATACTCTGCTGACTCCTGAAAGTATGAATAAAGCTAGCTAGTAACATAAAGAGGCTTACACTAGTAAATGAAGGTAGAAAATCAGAAAATGTTGACAAAAGCCACACCCAAACAGGTCTTTAAGAATTCATATGGGTAGGGTTGGGTGATTAATTCTGAGCTGGCAATCAAAGCTCATCATCATGCTGAGGCATGTTGATATTCTGGATTACTAATAGAGCACCTCAATAATAAAGAAGGAAAACAAGAGCAGTCATTTGTATCTTTTGCTATTAACACACATACTAAGATCTATCTTTTTTGATTTTTTTTTTTTATTTTTCTAACAGAGGCAGATTTTTCTGAGTGTGCAATCTATACATTCTGTAGCAGTAATTACTATTTCAAAGCATGTTAGCTCTAATATGTAACAAACTCTTAAACTGAAAAAAATAATTTTCATCTTTTGGAGGAATTGACAGCAATATAGGAAGTGAAGGCAGTTTCAGAATACTGTTTGCTTTTAATTTGAATGATAAATAATTTTTCAATGTGAGAGAAAACTGTTTCAACTGTACTTTTTTTAGAAAACTCATTTCCATAATACAAGGTAAGGACTTATGATGTCCTGAAACAAGTTGCTTAACTACAGTAGATGAAAGTCAATGTAAGCATGTAAAGCAATGTATGTAGGAGGGAGTGGTAGTGGAAGTAATCTATTTTAACATATACATTTATGCATACATCAAAGCTAAACATGTACATTTGTAGACAAAACGTTATTAGAGTGAAGAAAACTGAAGCTCAATGCTCAGTAGTCATAAAAAGGGGCAAATAGATGCTTTTAACTATTAGAAAGCAGACAGTAACAAAAATGTACAATTTTCAACAGTTTAAATTCATGGTGCACTTGCATCTTGATTACTGCTTGCACTTCTGATTTTTTTTTCTTTTCATTCTCTGCCTTACCTTACGCCCCTCAGCCCCACAAAAGGTAATGTCTTCTATATAAAGAACAACTTATTAGGTTAGGGCCACTAAGCATGAAGGGTGGTGAGGGATTAAGATTTCTTGTGTTAGATACTCTCTGTCCTTTCTCTCTTCCAATATGAGAATCATCCATCTTTACCTGCCATTGATGCTCAGAGGAATTGCAGCTCTGTACATTGACCCAGTACAACTGCTCATTCTGACAACATCCAGCCATCTTCTGACTCTTGTGAGATGTTTGCTCTGTGGCTTAAACTAGAGCAGGGATCCCATGTAGTAGATATCCTTTCTCCTGGAGTGAATGAGAGGCTGCGTGGTACTGTTGCCAGCTGGAGTTAAGCCACGACACTCCTTAACGGAGCTTTAGTGTAAAAGTAATCACTGGTTGTATGAGAATGAAAAAAAAAAAAAACAAAACCCAACCCTCTATTTCTGATTTGCAGGAAGTACTATATCCTCCTTAAATTACTTAGGTATTAGTTACCTATATCCATTTAAAATGGAGTCAGACAATGTTTTTAATCGTAGCGTGTGCGCGGTACTTCTGGAAAATTTGGTATGTGAGGAACAGTCTACCTTGAAGACTTTTTACTTCTTTTTAGATAAATTCCTGTACTTATCATCAAATCAGTATATTATTTGGTGTATTTTCCAGATCCTAAGAAAAAGCCTACGAATAAATGGATTTTTGTAAAACGAGATGCATAACATACCATTTGTTTACTTGATTATTCAGCCCTTTTTTGGAATTGCAGCACATTTTAAATACCAGCATAAAAATCTGCTCCGAAGAGTTCCTATTTTCACTGTTTTGTTTGCTGTTATTCTCTAGACAAAATCCAGCAGTGTCGTGAACACATGATACTGAACTTCAGACAGTATTGTACCTAGTGTAAGAATTTTTCTTGGCTCAAAACTAAGGTCCATCTAATGGATGGTAGCATAGTCCTCTGACACTAGTGAAATCTCGTACTTGAAAGTACAACCAAGCAAGTGTGCACTGTGCCTCTCTGGCAGTCTGTGTCTTAATTTCTCCCAAAGCCAAAGGCTGCACATTTAACCTTTTATAGCTTTCTGCCATGAATTTGGCAGATCATTACTGGATATTTGTGTTCTGTGGCACTGAGTACCATGACGGTGGTCATATAAAAACATATTTTGTGTTAAAACCTGATGAGTTCACATGGTGCTCCATAGTTTCTGTATTGTAAGAAACAGTGAAATATATCCAGTTTTCCTGCACACTGCATGTGATTTTGTTGCTGTCATCTAAATTCAGCCCTTTCGTTCTCCAGCTGTAGTGTCTTAACATTCTGTTATTGTATGGAAGCAGTAGTTTTTACCTTTAAACATCCTTGTTGGATTACTGTTCCCTTTTTTGTTCTAATTTCTTTTTTTAAATGAAAGTATATTAATGGTATGGTGCCCTGATTTATCAGTGATATAATGATGACTTCTGGGTTTTTTCTTCCATTCCTTTTTTTTTCTACAGTCCCAATTCTTACTTTTTTGACCACTTGTGACTGTAGAGCAAATGTCATAGAACTGTGCATAGCAACTCCAGTACTTCCTGGGTAGCATAACAAATTTGGAGATTACTGTATTTTTTCTTGCTTGGGTTGTACTTTCTTTGTGTAGATTACCTTGCTTTTATTGATACTGAATTCAGCTGACTACTTAACCATATTAAATTCAGAGCAACTGTGAGACCTTTCAGTGATTCTCGAGTTGTCTTCTTTCTTTACTATCCTCAGTAATTTGTCATCTTACACCCCCACCCTCCCCAAACTGTTAAACCTCTCTGTTACTTCTAAAGATGAATGGGAATACACGTTCCTTAGTGATTTCACTGATTGCTTTCTTTGCCAAAATGAAATACCTTTTTCTGCCCTTTCTTTCCTTGTCTTAAATCAGGCATCAATTTGAGTGGACCCTCCTTATCTCATGACAATTTCGTGTCTTTAAAGATCTTTGGACCTGTTTTACAGCACTCGAAGTACTACTTTTTTCTACCAAAATTCCTTCCTGCTCTGTGATGTATATTCTTATGCCTGCTGGTTCTGTTGTTTAGAATTTTTATTAACTTACCCAATGCAGTGACCAGGTTTACTGGTTTATGGATTCTGCTGTGGCCCTTGTAAGATTGTTCAAACATTGGCATTGTATTTGCCACACACCTTCTAGTTCTGTTGGGTTGTTTAAACCCAAGGTTACATGTCACAGTTAATTTGTTGAAGTCTTATTTGGCTTTTTTGAATACTTGCATGAGTCGTATTTGCAGTTTCGGGAACTAGACATCTTAATTTTCTCTGGTACCATGACTTATGTTCTGGGACTGAAAGGTTAGAGGAAAACTTCAGTAGTAAAACTTCCTTGAACTGCTGTATAGTAAACAATGACAGAGATAATCCCTTCAGTTCTTCTGCTGTAGTCTTGCATCCTTAACATTTTGATCATACAAGCTCTCAATACAGTTCCTTAAACATACCTGGGTAAAACCAGGCCTGAAGGAAAATCTCTTAACTATACACACAGTGATTCGGGTATTTTCATATGTCTGAATATGAGTTACTATTTTAATCCTGCTTTTGTTCATTCAGCTGTTATGAGACTTCTTATTTTTGTTGTTTTTATTAACTCTTTTCCATATCTGGTTTTAATGACTATCAGGCAGCCAGAATGTATTAGAAATTTTAATTGTTTGTTTGGTTTTTTTTAATCCCCTTGTACCGAAATCATAGAATCATAAGATAACCTAGCAAGATATGTAGTATGGAGGTGGATTGCACTACACAGTGAGACCAGTACAGGTGAAGAGGTGAAGTATAGTTTATGAAGCATTCTTATACAGCCTGCTGGCGCTTAAGTCCATAAGTGCTCTTGCACTGGATGCACTGGAGTTTAATCAGAATTCTGCCTTTATTTTTATAACATTTTTTCTTTATTTTTTTTCTTCTCTCATTCAGACTCCTCTGTTTAAAAAAAGAACACGTTTTGGGAATGTGCAGTCATTCAGATGTTTTGCCAGATGAGTGACTGCAGGAGATAACAGGACTGATAGAACACTTAGATTGGAATATAGCTTGGAAACCTGAATTAAAAATGGAATGCGCTTTTGAGTTTTTTCTCCTAGGACTGTGGCATTTATTTATTTAAGTATACTTGAGAGATTCCTGTTTGCTTGCAAGAGCAGATACTTTACTTCATTACAATCTTGAATTTTTGCAAAACGTTAAAATGGAGGTGTTCAGATGCTTACACTTTTCATAAAAGACCAAAGGTGAAACTTCTTTTGAACAGTGTCTGCATGCTTTTACTAACAAGTGGGCTGTGATATTTGGATGTCACAACAGGAAAGACTCATACTTACTCTAAGCATGCTCAGAACTGTAGAGTGCAGGCAGACAATTTTCAGGAGCAAGTCTTCTTGAACTCATGGAAGAAGTTACCATTTTAGTGAATGTGGTGCCTTTTGGAGAATTTTATCTTGTAAGACTTGTATATTGACAATTTTGACAATATATGTGAGCTAAAAAACTTAAAGTAAGTTTAGATTTCTTGAATGTTTGAGCCGGATGTGAGTTTTTACTTGACTTGATTTAACAATGGAACTTCCACATGAAAAAAATACTTAGAGAATAAGATTAATTTTACTGCTTCCCAGAGGTAAGTGAACCCATCCATAGTCTGTGACGCAGCTTCTGGCTCAAGTAACTTTCATGTTTTAAAACTCAGTGTTTTATCTTCAGTCCTGTCAACTGAGATGACTGATCTTGCATTTCAAAGGATTTTATCTTAATATATTTTTCTACAGTTATGTCATATGAATGCTCTAACTTCTTAAACTCTTAGACACCATATCTACAAGTACTAGATCAGTATTTTTTTCTTTTTGTTTAGGCTTGACTTGACTTTAGAGAAGCAATCATGCTTGTGTAGGGAAACACTTTACTGAATACTTGGCTGTCATTATTTTCCCTTCTAATGATACTAACATAGTGAAAAACTTAACACTTCCTAAAGTATCGCAGCTCTTCTATCACTAACAGTCCTATCACTGTGCTTTAAAACCATGGGACAGTGAAACTTTTCTCTGAATGGGAAATGTCAGGAAGATCTTGGTCCTGCAGAAACCAGGTAGCCAGTTAATACCTTTCAGGGATGATTCTGGTGAGGCATGTTTGCCAGAAGTCATCCCTGTGTGGAAGTTTTCATTAGTCATCTAGACTATCTTCCAGAAAGCATCCAAGGAAGCAAAACTGCTAATTCCTTGAATGACTGTTCCTCCAATGCCTTCTGCTTTTCTCAAGTGATATAATACCTTCTTTGTTTTCAGGGTGGAAAGCCTCACAAACATCGGAAAGATCGCCTGCAGGATCTCATCGATATAGGTTATGGTTATGATGAAACGGACCCTTTCATTGATAATTCTGAAGCGGTAAGTAAGCCTCAGCAAAGCTGCAAGAAATAACAAGATAATGTTTTGGGTTTTTTTATAAAGAAGAAAGGTAAGGAGAAATACTTTGTGCCTGTGTATAACTGGTGTGAATTCAAAGGGCATACTACTTTGGGAGTCCAATGAATTTTGTATTTGCAGTCTTATTCACATATCATTATGCACTGCAAGAATTAAGAAAGCTATTTCTAGATCACGTGTTTTTCCAGCTTTAGAAGTTAAATTATTTTTATTTGTGCTTTTCATTTACTGTTGACTGAAATTACACTGGCTCTCTTTAATTTCTTGTACTAGTTCTCTAGATTATTAGTGGATTACTGGTGTTAGGTTTCCTGCATTACATCAGGAAGCTATTCTGCTCTTAAAAACCAGTAAGAATAGGAGGGTTATTCTAAACGTTCACTGAGTATGTCTGAAAAATTTGAGATAAAACAGGTTGGTTAAACAGCAGGATATTACAGCTTATTTTGTCTGAATATTTTTCAGAAATGAAAGCACATTTCGGGGTAAAAAAAAAAGGTAATAGTTGGGTACAGGCAGTAATATCAGGAGGTTTATAGGAGGACATTTGAAGATATCTTAAAGGTGATATGTGAAATTATGAAAATGAGGAAAAACTTGGAAAAAGGAGTGGATTATGTAAAAGCACAGAAACCTCCTATAATTCTCCTTTATTAAATGTTAGAAAGAAGTAGGTGTATGGTTTAGTCAAGTAAAAAAAAAACGCCAACAAATAACAGCTGTCATTTGCCAGCCTACAGTTTCCTCCAATGCTGAGTGACGCTGGACAAAGCAGCAATGATCTACTGCTCTGGGAAGGAGGGAGCTAGAAGTCTGAGTGGGAGAGGAGAGATTATGAAAAGGAGTTGTGAAAAAAGAGTAAGAAAAGCACGAATGTATTGCTTAGCATACATTATTTCAAGCCTACATTTAAATTCTAAAACTTTACACTAAAGAGCTGTGAACTCTGAGCTGTGAGGTTTCTAGCATATAGATGTTGCAGTGAACAATCTTATGAACTGTGTGAATTGCCCAGCAATTCACAAGGTATCAGTGCTGCAGAACTGATACCTTTTTCAGCAAAAGAAGTTCAGCAGTTAACCACAGTGCATAGCAGGCTGAGCTCATCTGTGTGTACAGGGAGTTTTTGAAGTAGGTCTTAAGTTGTCTAAAAAGTGAGTTTGCTGTAGATGCTTACTGTAACCTGTAATAATTTGTCCTTTTTCTTGGTCTAGATGAAAACTGTAGTTGAACCTGCCAATATTAAAACTGTCCTATCATTATCCTGCAACTTTTGCTGGAGCAATATTAGGGCCTAAGCCTTTGTATATCTTTTCTGAAAGTCAGATTCTGGTCTTCAGCTTGGTAGGAGCAGATGTGCTTCATTTCTGCTAAGAAGCCACTTGAGCCTATAGGTTTATATGGTTGCCTAAGTTAACCATCCTCACTTTCGAAATTTTACGACACAGGACCCAAGTTCTATCTTGAGTTTCCTGGATTCACTGTGACCTATCACAGATCTGATACGAGATTTGGAGCACTTGTAGTACTTGTAGTACAGGTCTCTGTCAAAGTTGTACATAAGTCTAGCAGAGTTGAACACTCACTGATGTATTAGTACTTATCATACTGTGCTGCCTTCTAGCCAGCAGCAGATCTGTTAGATTTGCAGGAGCATTTACTTCTGCTGTCTCTTGCCAGAGTCCTTGCAAAAACGTACAAAAGGCAGTTGTTAGAGAACCAGATGGTTGCATCATGTGCTAGCTGTGGAAGCTGTTGGGGAGAATGGTGTATTCTCTAAAGATCGCTTTCCTCAACAGTCATTATGCCTTGTGTCTGCATTACAAATACAGACCAGTGAGAGGCCATCTCTGTTTTGCTTTTATCCCCATTTCTATATAGAAAAGGAGAAGAAAAAATAGGGTGCAAGCTGCAGTCCAAGTGGCTGTTGCAGAGCTTAAGGGTCCTGTAGCATAGGAGTTTAAGTTCAACAAAACCTCTCATTCCATCTTAGATGCAAATGGGAAGTGTTCAGATGGAAAGTCTACATGTCTGGCTTGCTTATCTTCTGTGTGGCCAGCTATTAAATCACCATGTACCCCGAGAAATGTCAGAGCCAAGCCCAGCCTAGACTTACTTCTTTTTGGCAGATGCATTTCTTACACATAGAAAACTATAATAACTTGAGCACAAACACTTGAAAAATGAGTATGAGTGCCTCTTTAATTGCTCCAGGATTATCCTAGAAAAAAATAATTGAAAGCTTTCTTAGAATTTCAGTCCTTTTTCTTGTCACGAGTGTAAAAGAAATACTGAGCTCTTTGGCATTGAAACAGATTTATTCCATAGCTTTAGAGATATTTTCCCTCTAAAACAGATTTCTGTGATAATGCCATCAAATATTATTCAAGAAATCAAACCAATAAAACTCTAAGCCTGGTTTTATTAGGCCTTGTAATTGAGTTTAGGAATTATGCTTCCTTTGGATCCATTTTCAATTAAGCAGTTTTGTACATGTAACATAGATACATATTGCATCTTGCATATGCCTCATATGCATATTGCATGTTGTACATGTAACAAAGCATTTGGGTCCTCCAAGGATCCAGGAAGGCCATTGTTCTGTTGATTTTTCTCAAGGGTAAGGATCAGGCACAAGTGCAGAGAATCTGCTAATGACATGATTCTTAAGTAGTGGATTTTAATGGGGCTGGAGTACAGACAGGTACAGGACATGCTTTTCAAGAGGAAGGTTCTTGAAAAGTGATGACAGAGGGGAACTTCTGAGCAAAGAGATTTTTCTCAGATTCCTTAAAGGGCACTGATATCTTCCCTGATGAAGTGAGGTAAGTTTGGGACAACTTGGTAGGCTAGATTCCCATTGTTTACTTTCTGTGAAAATGAAAGCCGTGCATGAAATTGTTACAGGTTTGCTGTTACTGTTTACTCTGAAAAGAATCAGTACTTTCCTACAGCATGGTAAAGACTTTAGCAGCACGGCTGCATTAAGACCCATCAAAATCCCTGTGAAAACAGAAAAGTAAGGGCTCCTGAAGAGCAATTCAGTGGATTCAGACATGGAGCCAATTAAAGGAAAATATTGCAGAAAATAAGAAAAAAGTACATAGTTTCAGGGTGCTGCTTGCTTTGGTGTATTTAGTATATATGCTGTTTGGTAGGTACCTTGCTGTCCTCCTTGGGAATCTTTTGGCTGGTCCTGTTTGGAAGAAGTAACTTTTTCTCTGAATGCATTTGCAGGCAAGCAGGAAATCTATGTGTCAGTCGATAGAGTAGATATTTTTGGGTTGAGCATTTTGACTGTAGTCAGTGGGTTGTGATAATTTCAGAAAAAAAGTAAATCAAGACCATCTTACTATTGTTTATATCCACTATATAGCAGTTAGTCTGATGGCGAGTCCTAATCTTTACTTATCTTAATGAACCTATACAAAATGTTCATAATTTGCAAAAAAAGCTGTTCCTTCTCAGTGTTTCCACTGCTTTGATGTTCAAAATAGGTTTTGCTATAGTGTGAACTACGCAGAATTACATTCTCTGTGGAATGGAATTGCTCTAGATTATGTCCCCTGTGTTCTTCCTGCATGCACACATGCACGCATGTGTCTAGACAAATGAGGCTGATTACTTACTCTTGTGATGACCTCTGATTATTTGGTTGGTTGAATGCATTCCTGACAGTGTAAGCTTTATATAGATAGATTCCAAAGGCATCTCAGCGCTCTCTGAACTTCTTGCTATGCAATACAGAACAGGGATCTGAAGTAATATATGGTGTTAGTGAAAAAATATGCAGTTTTCTCTTAGTCAGAGGTGACAAGGCTTGTATATCCAAACCAAAGACTTCCCCCATACTGAGTAGGTGAATGCAGAGGAAGAACAATCCACCTAGAAATCTGTAAGCAGTGCAATCTGTCTTTTGAAGCAGCAATACCAGGTAGCCACACTGTCAGGAATGGAATCAAAACATGAATGCCAAGAGCAATGGGAAGCAGACATTTCAATCCTTTGGACATCCAGGCCCCTATGTCAATATTTGACCCAGTCTGCTATATTCAGGGTTCCATAGTAGCCTTCTGTACACTGATATAAAGAATCCTGTGCTGCTGGGTAGAGAACATTCTACCACTGGTTTCTCATACATGGAAAGTTTCTCCAAAACAAGTACTTCAGCTTAAGGGAAGAACTTCTTTTTCTTTACCTATCTCTTGCCTCAAGAGTTCAGACCCTCCTAAAAGACGACTTTTCAAAAACTGTATGTTAATTTTAGTACATTAGCAGAAGTGTTGTTCCATTTCTATATGGGTTCCCTAGAATGCTTTCCATAATTTAAAGGCTTAGTCTCTGCAAAAATTCTGCATCATGATACACAGTTTTTACGTGTTGCCGGGATAAATTTTGCTTACTTCATCTCGTAATCTCCAGACTTATAAGAGGTATGATAGATTTAATATCCTCTCCCACCCTGGCTGCCTCTAAAATCTGAAGCTGATGGATTACCAGTAAGACCATCTTAGTCAAGGTTCTTGAACATCTGAGATACTTTTTCCCAGTGAGAATGGTATGTCTTTGGAGAGTGGCAGAGCTCACTGTGTCAGTGATTTTTACCATTTTTGTGGCGTTCTGGGCCAGATGTTGTTTTAGGCCAACTTGACAGTGTTCTCTCGTTCTTGCTACTCCAGGGAGCTTGTTTTATGCATACCTATGGAAAGCAGTGTAGTTGCTTTAGAAAGATCACTGTCTTTTAAAAAAGAAAAAAAAAAACAAAACAAAACCAAAAACAAAACTGAAAAAACCAACCAACCAAAAAAAAAAAAACAAACAAAAAACTGAAAAAACTATCAACCTGCAAACGTTAGAAGCGTGTACAGAAAAATGCTACATAGGATCCATTATTACACATGCTTTCCTTGCATTGAGAGAGAAATTGAACACTGTGGCCTTTGTCATCTGGAAAAGGCTGCCTTTGTAGACCTCAGTAACAAACCTCATCCACACTGAATACGTGCGGGTGCATTAAAGCATCCTTTTTGTAGGAGATTCACTTGCCAGCTGTTTTATTGGCTGAGGATTTGTGTGGTTTTGTATTAGTACTGTCTTCCTCGTTCATTGTCACTTCACCCAGTCTTGGAAGTTATGTGGTTGGGGAATAGTGCTCACTTAGCCGAGTGTACCATGTCACCTTTAATAAAATGTCTTGCGTGATTCCTGGGTATCTCCAGGGTAGATCCGCGGGTTAGCACCTGACGTGTCGTATGCATTTGAGTGAATACAAGGGCAAATTTCAGTTAGGGTATTCTTTGCCTTTTATCCTCCTCACTCCAAGATACATTAAGGTGTAAGGCAGAGTATGAAATAAATAAAGCAGATACAAGAACCACTATAGCTAGAGGAACAAAGGTAATTGAATTTGCAGAGCACATCTGATGTTTGTTAAAGTAATAGTAATGTTTTCTTGCTGCTTCTGCAAAAAATCTTACCCTTTTTTAGGAAAGAATTTCTTAATTTTTTTAATCCCATGTTCTGGCCTAGATTTCAGCTAGGTAGTTTAGGACTGCTCATGTGTCTAATGACCTCTGGAAAAACTGTGAAACTGAAAACTCTGGATTTGCATAGGTACTTGAAAAAATCTGAGACATATCTGACCTTTGTAGTACCACTGTTTAAATTTGTGTACATCAAGACTGTAGGAGTAAGAAATAACTAAGAAAGAATAATGGGTATAGCAACTTCCTTCTTTTTTGCTAAATTTAATTTTTTGAAGAGCACAATCGCTTTTCAAAGTAATCTGAGCTGTTAGAGGGGTAGATCATGGCCTAGGATCAGCTATTCTCCATGAATATTTGTTTAAGCAGCACAAGGAACCTAAGTGTTTTCAAAAAAATACACAAACAATGTGATCATTAATATAACATAAAGGGAGGTTTATTATATGCCAAAATAACAGATCTTTGATAAGAACATTTTTCTTAAGTATCATATATGGAACATCTGCCCTTCATGTTAAATCAAGGGAAAAGGAAAGTGTAACTTTTCTTCTACAGAATCTTCTGGCAGCTCTGTAACATGAAACCTGGAGAGATTAAGTAATACATTACATAATTATTTAACACTGAACTAGATTTTCATTGTGGGTCAGGTCAGAGCTCAAGCTCTGAAAGAATTGAGTTGTACAGATAAAGGTGGTCACGTGAAAGGTCATAGGTTTTATAACTTAAGCTGAAATGTTTTCAAGGTGATAAGAATGTCATCTTGTTGCACGGAAGGTCACTTAAGATAATAGCCTAACACTGGTGACTGGTGAAAAGGTGTAAAAGGTTTGATGAGAACAGAACAGGACAATAGATGTGTATTGGTACTTCTCTCAAGGTACTCTGGTAGGTTGACTGATTGCAGTATCCTGACTACTAAACTAGGATTCTCCCTACAAGGCACCCTATTCTACTCGACTACCCTGAGCCAAGTATTATATCTTTAATAATCTCTTATACTTTTTTCTGTTGACCTCTGCCAGCTGTCCTCTGTCTCAGGGTTAAAAGGAAAACACCCCCCCCCAACTTGCCTATGCATTTTGGAAGAGGAACCTTCTTTACCGTGGGAAAGCTCTTTGTGCTTGCTTTTTAAAGTCACCTTGGATTAGCAAAGCAGTGTATTGTTCCTCCTTAACCTTGTTCAGGATTTCATTTTATGTTCCATTATGCTGTATTTTTGGAATGATGGTTCTGTGTTTTTGTTTGAAAACTTAGCCTTAAAGGAGAGCAAAGCCTGAGTGTGTTTCAGTTCTTTAAATCTTTAAGAAGCATAGAGATCAATCCACTGTGTATATTTAAAGTATCTTGAAGTGTGTAGTGAACTGTGTGAATATTCAGTCCGTTTGACTGAAGCAACTGTATTTGACATAATTTCAGTAGCTTGGCTTTTATTCTGTAGTCTAATGGTGATCAAAACTAAACAGCTGCCCCCATCCCAAGCTGGTTAGAGCTACCTCAAAAATAAACTGAACAAGGGAACAAAAATTATCCCTGCTTATCTTTTAGCTAAACAGTACCTGTTTGACAACAAATAATAACAAGCTACATTTGTTAAAATGCTCTAGACACGTTTGCACCTGGAAATTGCATTTCCAGGAATTAGTACAGAAATGCTAAAAAACCTTTTCACACGTGTACTTCTGTAGATTGTTGTCTGGAAGGGAGATGAATGAGGAGGATCACAGTCAAAATATCTGAGGATTGTGGTCAAAATACCCGAATACAGGAGTAGACAGTATTAATGTAAAATACTGCTGTGGATCTGCATTTCAGAAATAAATTAGTATAATCCATAAAATTGCACTGTTCTTGGTATAATAATGAAGTTGAAACCAGTTAACTTATTTTTAAAAAAACTAAATTATCTTTCATACCAAAACATTTAATTAGATTAATGGCACTAGAAGTATAGTAATGTAGCTCAAGTTTAAAATAACTTTATATATGTACCTGCTTTGAGATGGTCAGACAGTACATCAGTCTTACTGTTTTATCTGCAGAATGATTCCATAATATTTTGTAGAACAAATCCATGCTCACAGGAGTCAATCATGTATCAATTCCTGTCTGTTTGTAGGTCTGAGATTTTTTGATTCTCGGTCTTGGAATGTGTAAGGAAGAGCAGAACACTGTAAAGGACTTCAAACTTATTTTCCTTAATAAGATAATTCTGCGATTTCATATGTGGAAAAAGGTAGTGCAAAGCAAAACCAATTCATGAGAAGATTTAGAATTTGCAGGAGCCATGTTCCCTTTGAGAGTCCTGAAGACACTTTAAAATGAAGCTTAATCTAGCTGTTACCAATACCTTATACTTATTTTCTGTTCAGTTAGGATAGTAGAAAATACTAAGCTTAGCTCAAAGGAGAGGGTACTAGCTACATTGTGGTCTGCAGGCCCTTATTTATAAAATTAAACACTGAGTTATAAGTTATACCCTGTTCAGTAGGCTAAGATTTTGGTAAAGAAAAGGGTTAAAAAAGGGTTAAAAGGGTTAAAAAAATTTCTGAAGGTCTGGCTAAATTCATAGTCTTCAGCAAAAGCTGTTGAAACCTCAACTGCTTAGTTACACATCCACATCTTGCTGATCTTATTTGCCTGTTGACTGTTATGGAATACATTCAGTCTGTATATTGAATGAATTTTGCCTTTCTCTTTGCCTTGTTCCTGTCAATTTGTGCTACACAGCATGTTGATCCTTCAAATAATTTGCCGTGATTCATAGCTTCCTCACTTGTGGACTGTCTTTAGTCCTTATTTGTGTGTTACCCCGGCCTTCTTTACTGCTCTGCATCTAAGTTTTTAGTGTGTTTTCCTTTGCTTGTTCTTCACTTCATATGATAATGGTCCCAGCTTTGACTGTGTGCTTTCTCCTTCAAACTTGGCAACTATTGTATTCTTCTGTTTTGATCCTGTACTGCCACAGCCTTGCCAATTCAGTTCACACCCTGTCAGCTCAAATGGAGAGAGCGCCCGCTCTGTCTGTTAAGCACTGTGGATAATAATCTATTTTCTCTTCTTTCATTTTCCTTGCACCTAATGATGGTAGTTCTGAGAACTGTGGGAAAAACATTAAATTTCTTTGAAATTCTTACCCAGCCTCCACTCTCAAGTTTACTTTGTGTGATCCTCATGGTCTCTCAAGGTGAATGACAAGTCCACAACTAAGCCACTTTGCTTTCATTTTGTCCATTTAATAGATTCTCCTGCTTTTTTGTGCTAGCTTTTCATATCATCTTAGGGTATTTCATAAATCCTGTCACCACTTTTCCTTTCCTGTTTTGTCTTTCTGTACTGCTTGTTGAGCCCTCCATTCCGAGCAGATAAAAAGTGTCTACCTATTTGCTCATTAAATCCCTACGTAGGTCTCCAGTTCAGGCTCCTTCACCAGCTTCCTTATTGAAGAATACACTTACTATTCTACTCTTCTGGATAACTTTCCTTCTTGTTTAAATGTTTTTGGTAGCCCAGACATTTCAGTTCTCAGACCATTTTATCTTCATTATATTTTGCATGGCATGGAGAGGGAAATGAAATAAACTGGTAGCTGACACTCCACTTTGCACTCTGTGTGTGTCCGTTTTGTGTAGGTGATCTCAAGTCTTCAGATCGTGTTGTGGCAGCTAAATTTGTCTATTTATTTATTCAGCCTGTTGAATTTCATCTTGAGACTTGCAATAGAAGGCCTGCTGCTTCGAACTTCAAAATAACAGTCACACTGTTTCCTTTGCAAGTATCTCAATTTTTAATCATTTGGCTGCGCTACCAAACATTTACTGCTTACAGTTGTTACTCAGAATTGACATTTTCCTCTGCCAGAGTGCATACCTCTGAGGTGTGTCGAAATCCTATCCTTTGTTTTAGAACAAGGGCAGAAATCAATTCTTAGTCCTGTAAATGCTTCCTCCTTAATCTTCGTTGGCAGGTATGTGTCTCAAGCATTCTGTTTATGCTTCCACAGAGTATAGTTTCTAGGATTATATTTGTTGCATATTAAGAATATTGTCTTACAATTTTCAATATTTAAAAGCGAAGACCCAGGTAGTTCAGGACATCATCCTACTGTGTGGTGATAATGGCATTGTCAAGGCAATCCTTCCTCAGTTGTCTTGCAAACACTTCCATGGCTTGCCTTGTTGACACTTTTATGCATAGAGCTAGAATGAATATGTTCATCCTCCCAGCCTTTTTGAGAATTTGCTGTTAACAAGATATTTTCTAGAGATTAACAGTTTTCTGTTAAAACTTGGAGAATGTCATTCTGAGGAGGTTGAGGGTCATAAAATAATAAAATTAATATTGTCATTCACTATACTTGTTATTGACCACTTCTTTTTTTGTCGTTGGCTTTCAATATTTTTGAGATACAGCTTTGTAATTCTAACCTGGAAATTTCTTCATAAATATGAAGTACGTTTCAAAATAAAGTATTCATAAGAGTTTGAAACATTTTGTGGTGTTAAAACTGTCTGAACAGAGTGAGAATATGTTTGACTTGAAATGAAACAAGTCCTGGCATTGTGGTATTTGTATAAGAGGCAATGTTGTATTAAACACCTAAAATTGGGAATAAGTTAACAGATACCATGGCCAAGTTTGTCATGTCTGGGATAGCATTTTTAACAAAAGAAAACTTCAGAGAACTTTCTGAGAAAAGTAAGTTTTTGAGCAGGACAGTGTGGTTAGAGTTGGTACTAAATGTAGCATGTGTTGGAACTTCTGAACACGAAATGCACTGCAGGGATTGGTATTAATGAAAACTGTGGCAGTCTTAATGAAACAAAGTGTATAATCTGGGGAGGTTTTGTTATGCTTAATTTACAAAAACATCTCTGCTATTTTCAGTCGCAGTTCCTGAATATGATATCCAATTCTGTACAATTCTCATACAGATCAGGTTTCTTTCACTGCAGTATAGCGATTGTACAGACTGTCATCTTTTTAGAAAATCTGGAAGAAATACATTCTAGCAATCACTTATAGATAACTTAAAGGGCCTGTGGTAAAAGTAATTTGAATTGCACATAGTGTCATAAAATTGAAGGGTATTCAACAGAAATGTTGAGCTTTAAAATTTAAATTGATAGAGGCAGGTTTGTTGGTTTTGTGGTTTTTGTTGGAGTCTTCTTTTGGTGGGTTTTCTTTGGATTTGTGGGGGAGTTTGTTTGTTTGGGGGTTTGGGGTTTTTTTTGTTTTGTTTAGTTTTTTAATTTGTTTTCAACCAAAGATGTTGCCGCCTTGTTTGTAAGGCTGTCAGAAATGAAAACAAATAGTTCATTATATGCCTGCTTACTTTCTGGCCAAACCAACCAGTGAATAATCAATTGAAGTTACTCATAAACTGCTGGTGCATCATTGTTCATATGGTTTATGTATCTTGAGATTTTACATTTAGCATAATGTAACATGCTGTAAGAGACAGAATGTTGGGTGGAAAAAAGTTGAAAGTTTTTTGGCTTTTTGTCCTCACTTGGCAGGGGGAATGTATGTGTGCCCATCCTCATTTCCGTCAGAAAGTAGTACTTTTAATGCTGTAATCCTGTCTTTTCTTACAAAAAAAGGGTGTTGTTTTGAAAGTTAAAAGGTTACTCTGAAATTAACATTGTATGCATTGGCCAGTAAGTTTACAATAGCATTGCTATCCCTTTTCTATTCTAGCAAGCTGTGACTGGTAAACGAACTACATGCTCATTTTATTAAGAAATGCTGACAAGTTAATCTTTTTTCCTGCCCAGTATGATGAATTGGTTCCTGCATCCCTGACAACCAAATATGGAGGGTTTTACATCAACACTGGTACACTGCAGTTCCGACAGGCATCTGAATCAGAAGATGAAGACTTTGCAGAAGACAAAAAACATAGGCCACCTAAAGTGAGTGATCTTATTTAGGCTTTTATACAGAACAACTAGCTAGGTGGACATTGGAAATACTTGATACACTTAGAATGGTTCAGATGAAGAGACCAAATATAGAATGATGCTGTTCTATTGCATTTTCTGTTTTGTGGCTAGTGTACTGGCATTCAGGAAATAACTCAGGATGTCCACAGGCTGTCCGGTCTGTGGACTAACAATCTGTTTAGGCAAACTAACAAGTTGTGCCCACCCATCTTGAACTGACAGATGATTCTGTAATTTGATAAGCATTTCATTATGAGACAAGAACTTAAATTCTTCAGTACTGCTTTTATGATTTTGCACAAAGCTTGCATGATTTGAAATTGTTCCTAATATTCAGAATAACATTTAAACCAAAATATATGGTGAAATAAACTCAGTGCATAAGAATAGCTATATTAAAAATTACATATACAATCTTTCCCAAAAAGCATGCTGTTCTATAAACCTTAACAAGTTATTATCAATGCAAACATAATTACATAGACCGTTCACAAGTTCCATGCCATTCCAAGAACTTACTGCTATCTGATGTCCTTTCCTGCTCTATAACTCTTTAAATTTAACATAATTTTAAGCTCCTTGTAGTGGGTCTGACTGGGATGCAGTCAACTTTCTTTATGGCAGCCCATATGGTGTTATAGTTTGGACCATGACTAAAATAGTGTTGATAACTACACCGAAGTTTTGCCTGTTGCTAGCTATGTTTGCACAGTGTGAAGGCTTTCTATTTCCCTATGCTGATCCATCAGGTAGTCTAAGGGTCAGCAAGAACTTGGAAGGGGAGACAGCCAGTCTGTATTGGCCAACAGAGATGGTCCACACTGTGCAACTTCATAGTCAGCAATGAAACTGTGGTAGCAGAAGAAGGTGGAAGTATTCAGTCTTCCAAGACTGCCATTGCTCGTGCTGGTTGGGCATCAGTCTGTGTGTCCCTTATTTTTCTTATTGAAAACTCTAAATTCAATAACTGTTGAAAAATTATTGTGATTGACACTCATTAGTAACTGCAGTTGCTGCTAAGAACCCAGTCGTACCGTTTGCCTTTATGCACACTTGAGGTGTTTTTCATGGCTCTGAATTGGAAGGTGTAAAGAAAACTAAATGTTTCTTACTGTAAAAGTTCTTTAGGATGGAAGAATCATTGTCCATTATTTTATCTCTCTTCTAGATAGCAAAGTTAAAAGAAAGTGAAGATCGTGGAATGAAGAAGCGCAAGCGGAAAGAGGAAGGGACAGAAAAGGAGAAGAAGCCTCGGAAAATGAAAGTTCCTAAGCAGTTGGGGTAGGTTTCTTTCTTTATAGGAACCCTTGAAGTATATGTGAGGTTTGATTTCCAGATTGTGTGCCGTAGCAAGATTATTACAGCTCTTTTGAATATGGTATTTTGAAACTATAATTAATAGCTAGTAGATTTTGTTTCAGAATTTGTGTGGGGTTTTTGTATGGATCAGTCCTAAAAGCTAATTTTTTCTGTCCCCTGAAATTTCGAACAAGGAATAAGGAAGGACAAATCACAGAAGAAAAAATTTGAGTCTTATGAATAACATTAAGCTTCACTGTCCCACCCAACATCTTAGGTAGCACTAAGAATCACATCTTCTAATGAAAACTGATCTTCTTTCTATCCTCTTGTTTCTAATCTGGAAAACTATAAATACAACTTAATTATTCTACGTGTTTCTTACTGACTTTATGTGTGCTTTTCTGAGTTCTTAGGCTAGCATAGAAGGATTAGGGTGGTGGGTTTTTTAATTGGCTTTTAGAAAACTGTCACTGAGTGGAAGTTGTCTTATTGTGAATATTCGTGTTGGTATTGAAAATTTATTGATCTTATTTTTCATCAAGGTGATGAATTGGCAGAAAATTCTCAGTTTAAGTAGTATATAGATGTTGAGTCTGCATGTAAAAATTCTTAGCAGTGAAGAGAATTTAATATATACGGTGTACCTAAACTTAAAGCAACTTTCCATCATTCAGGAGTCTTGAGAGGCAAGTTTAAGTATTTTAGTAGCACAAGTCTGCTATGAGTTTAACAATTGTGCCAACTTCTCTGTAATGAAATTGAGAAGTCAAAATGAAATAACCTTTGAAATAACCTAATGTCTGCCAAACTTAGCAAAACAAATCAATTCACAGCAAGAAATCACATGACCACCAAAGCTTTATGATAATTGGTAAAATAGTCTGAAGACAGAAGCACCAAGTACTTGCTTCTTCCCCCTGATAATTTTTTAATTGTATTAAACTTTGAGTTTTTTGTTAAAGGTTACTAAGGCCTCAAAAGTCTCGTGCATGCTAATGAAAGATTTCTTTCCTCTGCAGAGTAATGGCCTTAAATTCACACAAGTCTGAGAAGAAGAAAAAGAAATTGTATAAAGACTCGCTTTCTCTGGCTGCCATGATCCGTAAATTTCAAAAGGAGAAGGAAGCCATGAGGAAGAAGGAATCTAGTCCAAAACCTCCAGTGACTGTCGCAACCCCTACCCCTAGTAAAATTCCTTCCTCCTCTCTCAGTGCAGGAAACGATATCTCTGACTTGAATCTTAGGATCAACGATCCTGTCCTCTCCATTTTTGGTAGCACAAATGAACCTGAGCTCCTGCAAGAAACTGAAAGTGCCCTGGAGATGCTGGGAGACATTGACTTTGACAAGTTGCTTGATGGCACTTCTGATGGCAGCCCGGTATCTGAGCTGTCAGGAGAAAATGGAAATGTCACTCAGGCAACCTACACCTCTCAGGTCATGACACCCAAGCAGGTGCCTGCCCTCCCAGAAGGTCTGCCTGTGCTACTTGAAAAGCGCATTGGAGACCTTCGAACAGTAAGTATGAATTCACTGGTAATGGATTGCATTCAGGAATCTGAGAGAACAAGGAAGAACAATTAGGACCTTGGGTGTCATCCTTGAATTGCTGGCTGAAACTTTAAAAATGAAGAATTGATCTTAATGTCCATCTTAATGGCTGTGCTTATACTCGGATGAAAATAGGCACGGAGATGATGCAGGCCAATTGTTCAAGCAGTGTTTGTTTCACAGTGGAAACAAGGTTTTCTAAATGTTCTGTGTACACTAACTTGTAATGTTTATTTGGGTTTTTCTCCATAATTGAAGTATCAGTGTTACTTTAACTTGAATTATTAGTTGGTGTAAGGGATGGGTGTTTTCTTATTTTGGAGGAGGAAACCTGAAATATACCCGCACCTTACTCATCCATGTATTGAATTTTTGGCTTTAACTTGCCAGTTGGAGAAAAAAAAAAAAGAAAAAAGAAAACAAACAAACAAACAAAAAAAAACCAAACACCAAACCCAGAAACCACCACCCAATTACAAAAAACAAACCAAACAACCTTCAAACTGAACTTTTTTTTCTGGAAGGTTAGAATGGAGTCCAAACTTTTCAAAAATGGTGATGAATGGTATTAAGTCAACAAGTTACAAATATCACAATATCTTACTGAAAGAGATCAGAGCTATTAAGGTGTCATATACTCCTTGTTTCAGCTGTGGATGTTATCTTAAATTGAGAATAAATTTGTTGTTTGATTGTCCACATTATGATATTAAAGCTTTTCCTTACTTAGAATAAAGTGCAGCTTTTCCTTATGCAGAGTAAGTTTTGTAAAAGTAGTTCAAGTTACTGCCTGTTTTGGACAAAAATAAAATATTTTAAACGGTGGCAGAGCTTGCTTTGCTGCAGGATAGGTAATGATAAAATGTGATATTTATCTTTCCTGTATGTAAAGCGTTCTAGTTTTCTTACTGATTTTTCAACATACCAAGCTAAATACAGCCAAGGGATTAATATCTACTAAAGTGAAAGAGATTCCGTCTGCCTTTTGAATATTCAGGTTAATTTTGCTAGGAATCAACACAAGCTTCTAGCAAAACTGCAGAACTGGATTAGGCCAAAAGTCAGAAAGTGTTAGTGACTTGCCCCCAGTAAATTCATGTTGCTTCACTCTATAACAATCCACAAACAGTTGGAAGAAATCTTCTATTTGGTGGCTCTTGGCAAACATAACTCTTGAAAGAATCATTGAATGGTTTGGGTTGGAAGGGCCCTTAAAGATCATCTAGTCCAACACCCCTGCCATGGGCAGGGACACCTTCCACTTAGACCAGGTGGGAACTCTTCTGTCTTTGGCTTTTGACAGTGTCTTCTGGAAGTCTGTTGGCTGAGCAAAGTAAGTCTGCCCTTACACTGGGGGAGAAACTAGCCTGTGTGTTGACTTTAAGATTGCAACTTCCATACCTCCTGCAAATTGCAATCTTCCAAAAAGCACAAAAATAAATGTGTCTTTTCAAATACTTATCAGGCTCACAGCTTTAGAGCTCTTCAGCACAAAGACAGATAAGTTTATAATGTTGTAGGAAAAAGCCAATGTTCCATAGATGGTGTATAATACATCGAGATTAAAAAAAAGAATAAAATTAGCCACTAACTAAATTTAATAAAAACTTCCTCCCTTACTTTTGTAGATTAATGTGTTCTAGTTCCCTAAGTGGGCAATTCTGAACTACTATGACAGAAGGCAATATTGTACACAAGCAGGAAAGTAAAAGGGCTTTTTTCAGTTTTTTTGAAGGTAACTGTCAAGAGAATATCTGTGGGGAAAAAACCCAACCACAGTTTAGTAATAGTGATGAAGTTTTTGAGTCTGCCAGTGTTGCTCTCTTAAAAGCTAGCAATACTGTCCAGTACGATAGCATAGTACTGGAATTGCCTTTTAAGGTCTACCTGGGACTGAAATGTCAAAGCATATATTTCCTTCCACTTTATATAAACCAGATGATGATGCTAATCCTTGTGTTAATTATGCTTAAAGATACTGGATTTAAGACTTTCAAGCTTGTCTTTTTGGTATCCTATCACTTGTAAACATCTGTAACCTTTCTAATTTTTTTAGCAGGACAAATACTTCAGTATTCTTAAACAGATAGTACCATCCCCTCAGCAGCTGAATTTATGGTAGAAAACAGTGAGTGGAATGCAGTCCTTGCAGGAGCTTAAACTCCAGTATCAGTGTTCATGTGGTAAAACATTCAGAACAATGGGCTACCTTATGGTTTTGATAGAGTATCACACTGTTTTCCTGTGCAGTGTAGAGTTCACAATTCTAGAAAATATTTTTCTTTCAAACTTAAATGGGCAAAGAGCAAGAAAGTAAGTATTTAATAGTAATAAATTCATTTTATCAAGTTAACACTTGCATTTATTTGTAGTTTTTAAAGACAGAATTAGAGATTCTTAATTATTTGAATATTCAGCCTTGTAGCATGTTGGCTGCCCTTAATGTTTGTCAGTCACTATAATGATACCACACTTGTCCACTTTTCTGCATGTGTACCAGTTTCCAGCTTCTCTAGATATTCACTGTCTGGTCCCAATGCCAACATATAAGATGACAATAAGCCTCTCAAAGTGGGGCTCTTTTTTCTCTTGACTTCTAAAAATCTGCAGGGTAGATCAACACTAGTGGTTTTTGTAGATTGGTACAAGGAATTAGCTTTCTACTGTAAGCTGTCATTGTTTGTGAAAATAAGCATCTAGGCAATAAGAACAAAGATAAAGGGATTCTGCATGGGAATTCCTGTGAGATCAGTGTGTGTGTGTGTGTGTGTGTGTATATGAGGCTGTCTGGTTTTTTTTTCCCTGTGCTACAGACTCAGGAAGAGACCAGACAAAAATATTAGAGATATAGTCTAAAGATGGCACCGGAAAAGAGGGATGAAGTATTCCTCTAGCATACATAATCCTTTTGTAGAAATTGCAATGAAAGTTTGAGATGGATCTAAGAAAACTGGGAAGTTGTAACTGGGTAAGGCAGATTACAGGTAGAAAAAGATGGAGTAGAAATGTGTTAATGCTCTTGCATGCTTGACTTGTCAAGCAATGCTCTTCTTCTTAGAACTCACAGTAGCAGAATGTTGTTGGTGTTGAGATAATAAAACATCTCTACCATTTCCTTTCTTCATGGTTGTTGAAACGATGAATGTGTTAACAGCAGTGATCCAGGCAAATTGTAAGTAGAATGATTGTTTGCCCTAGAGCAGGGTGTTTATTTGAGTATAACAGTAACAACCCTAATTTTATCTAGACAGCCGAGTATAACTTGATTTTGTTTATTCTTTTCCAAGTAACATTATCTGGAAAATAAGAATGTGATGCAGCTGTAAAAGTAAAGATACAAAGACTGTTGGGATAAAGTACTCTATGAACTTGGATACTCTTTTTTGTTGTATTTTCAGGCTGCCAAGATGTTTGATGAAGAAGGCAGGAAGAAGTTTTTCACGCAAGACATGAATAATATTCTTCTGGAGTAAGTGCTTATCTGTACAACCTTCCCTTTTTGGAAAGGGGGTAAAAGGAAAAGTACAGAAGAGGAAGTATTATTGAGGTTGTTCCAACAAAGCCCTTAAAAGTCAATGAAGGTAGATCAGTCTAAGCCAGTTACTAGCTAAAGAGATTTATATATGATACAATTCCTGTCATGAGTGTCTGTCTTTATCCAGTGTAAAGTGTTTTGTAGTGCCCTGGTCTTTGACTTCATGTGTAAAGTTCAACAAAACTGCTGTTATTTGCTCCTGTCCCCAGTTTTGTAACTTAAAACACCTTCAGCTTTCATGAGGGAAAAATGCTTGCTTTTTTCCTCTGTAATCTTCAGCTAAGTGTTTACTATTGAGGGTTCTGTGTTCATAGAATATGAAACAAAAAGTAATCTCTAGAAGACTGTAGCAGTCAAAATTGTATCAATTTTGATTTGTAATGGTGGGTGTAAACAAAATTTGAATGAGTGTTCAACATTGCTGGACAAGTACATACATGAATGGTTTCTTGCCATCAATTGGGACTTCCTCTTTTTATAAAAAAGCTTATCTGGAAATTTCCCAAGCTGCTATTTTTAGTGTGCATAGTAGAATATGCTATGCTTACAAAGCTCTCTTAGGTTTTTGTTCAGTTGTCATCTTGGAATGCCTCACTGATTGACTGTCTCCTGTTTGTTTGTCAGTATTGAGCTACAGTTACAGGAGGTAAATCCTGCCATCCGCAATGGAGTGTACTCTCACCTGGAGGCTTTTGTGCCATGCAATAAGGACACACTGATAAAGCGTCTGAAAAAGTTACACCTCAATGTCCAGGTAATGACAGGGAGATTCGCTCCAGCACAAGTCAGTTATATGACACTGATGAGAACTCAGTGCAGGAGAGTAGAACAATAGTAACACAGTCTCAAATAAATCAAAATATTTTGGATCAGTTGCTAGACCAGTTTAAAAGCTTTTGCCCATATAACTGCTATTGTTGCTACACTAGGAACAAATATTTTAAGTATGTCAAAGCCTTTATTTGAGAATGAAGTGCTTTCATCTTGAAAGCTTAGTACAGGCTATGAAGGAGTGTTTCTGCTGTCATCTGTGATTATTTCTGTAGTCACAGGGTACATATCAAAGTAGCAGAACTAGAGAGCCACAATAATTACGGTTATGACAGGCTAAAAAAAAATTTACTTTTGTATTCACTTTTGTGTCACGAAAAAAGGAAGGCTAGATGGATAATAGGTGACCCAGCTTCTATTTTTTTGTGCAAATTTCTCTTACAAATTTCTCATACAAATACTTTGTATGCCATTTTCAGTCACTTTTCTCTTGAAGAATGTTTTTACTGTTGAATAAAAAAGTTATCTGTGACCTGAAGTATTGTGACCAGATTCTTTAGATAAAATCCAGGACTAAATCTTGTGGAGGATCTGAAGATGAATGCAGAGATCTTGGAACTTGCTAATAAGGCAAACAAATTCATATGCTATTTCTAAGCAGATAGGCGTTATAGAATATTCTAGTTCTTCTCAGTAAGCGATTAAAATTAACAATGTAAAGTCAGAAGATGTAGGAACAGAATTTAAAACATGTAGGGAAGTGTATAGTATATTACTTTAATGTTTGCAGTTCTTAATATTTGGAGACAATTCTAAATACGTAGTCCTTACCTTTTGAGGTACATAAATTGCATATAATAACAATCTGATACTCACATAATATAATACATATTTATAGTTTGTTCATTACCTAGGATTTTTTTATACCACAGAGGTTTTGGAAACGTGATTAACTGGATATTTATTTGCAAGTGTTAAGATACTGATTGGTCAGTTCGTCTCACATTTTCCCCTCAAGTGTTTTCCCCTTCCCTATTTTAATTTAAAAGTGGTATTTAATGAGATCATGCCATAATGTTTTGGACTATTCATGATATTCCTTGTGACTATCTTTTGCTATTTCTGGTCTCAAGACTTAAGTGAGAAGTATATGTATTTATATAATGCTGTTGCACCTAACAGGATTCAAGTGCCATGTAGAATATGGCTATTGAAGTCAATACATAGTACTGAGAGTATTACCCTAGGAGTGAGCGGGAGATAATTTTCTTGAAATGATCTGAAATGCTCTTTATTTTACATCTAACAGGACTGGTTTGGTGTTTCTCTATTTGCAGGATGACCGCTTGAGAGAACCATTGCAAAAGCTGAAACTGGCTGTCAGTAATGTCATGCCTGAACAGTTATGCAAGTATCAAGAGGACTGTCAGGCCCGCAATCAAGCCAAGAATGCCAAGTAGGTATTTCTGGAGATTGTGCATGCCTGTTCTAGAGTCCAGATGGAAGTCTTTATGCATGTTGTTCATCCTTGAGCTCAGAAAAGCACTCAGCTCCAGTTTACAGGTGTCTCTGTTTTGAATTGTACAAAATACTTAGTTTTGTGTAAGTATCATCTGACTCCTGAGAGAAATTCCGTTAACTGAATGAGGTAGGTCTTGAGAGAAAGAAATCTGAAGGGTTACTGGACAATTCCTAAATTGGTGGATTGATGGAGGAGAATGGTGTATTCCTTGTTCATTCTAATTTTTTCCATTATAGTTAACTAATTTTAGACTTGGAGAAACATTAATATTTTGATAAGCATCGTGCTATTTCCCAGCAGAGGCACTACATAGAGCTTATAGTGGCATCCATGAGAGCATCTGTACAATGTGTCCTGTTTACTTGTCTCTGAGGACCATAAAGCAGTGGGGAGAGGAAGACGAACTGTTTATCCTTTCAGGAAGTATAATGAGAATCTGAAGACAGGTCCTTTGTGGGTTTCTTTCCTCATACCTTAAATGACACTATTTTTCAACGAAATATTTTGTCTGTGTAGTATACCTATAAAGAAAACAATGGTTCCAACTGTAGGTTGCAAACGGAAGATGAACGAGAGAAAAATGGATCAGAGGAAGATGATGATGAAAAACCCGGAAAGAGGGTTGTGGGACCCAGAAAGAAGTTTCATTGGGATGACACAGTGAGGTGAGACAAAACTACCTCTTCCACCAGTGATTTTCGCTGACTTTATAAAGTGATCTCCAGGAGGATGTTATTACACAATACTTTGAATAAATAACTGTTCCCAGAATTACACCTCAGAAGTTTTGGAAAGTGTTGGTGCTAAATATGCAAAGTAGAATTCTGTAGTGCTGAAAAGCCTTTTTCTTTAACTTGAAAGGCAAGATCATCCTATGTCCAACCCTTTCAGGTTCCACTGCTTGTTTTTCTGCTTTATCCAAATACATGAGGATTTTCTGGCTCCAGGACTTCAGGTTTCTTTAAGCAAAGAACAGATGTGTAAAAGCAGAGTTATAACTGCTTCCCACCTGTCTAGGAAGGAATATGTTAGAAAACACCAGTGAGCACTAAAGATTTCTGCCACAGTAGGACAGGCCATCAAGATTGGTGATGCTGGTTTGGCAAGCCTAACAATCCTTTGGCACACTAGCACCTAGAGTGCATGAATCTTAACCCCTTCTATTCCCTGTGAACACAAATTCTGTGTTAACTCTCAAAAGCAGATTCTTGTCTGAAATTATCAATTATTAGAGTTCTGTTTCCTAGAGTAGATGCTATTGAAAACTCAGATTACTATTATTTAAATAATCAAGGCTTTTAAGCAAGCAGATCATTCTAAATTAGTAATTTCTCATGCAAGATGTAAGCTAATTTTAGTACAAATGTGTATATATATTACTTAAAGGGGCTGGTGGACTTCTCGCAATAAGTCTTTTTAGTATGTTAAGACAACAGGTAAGAAACTTTCATGAAATATATACAACCAGTATACCTTGGACTGGCCTGGAGGGAGCCATACTTGAAGAAGAGATATTTAAATCTCTTGCTTTTTTCATTCAGGAAGCTCTGAAAGGCTGATTTACTTAACTGTGTGCACTTTTATATTTTCTAGGACAATAAAAGAATCTCTGTCAGAAAGAATCTTCTGTTGAAATACTCAGTGTAGAATGGATTTCACTTCCTTTCAGACAAGTGAGAGAGAGGTCACTGTGAACAAAGTGAGAGGACATGTTTCAGCTAGGAGAAAACCACAAAAAATATAAAACAAATTACAGAATAATAGTAGGATGAAAATAAGAGCCATACAGTCTGTTGGAAATGGAGGAGAAGTGACAGTGGTAGATCATACCGGTTTGTAGTAGCAAATTTGTGCAGTGCAAACATCCAAGAAACACAATTGGAACTGAGCACTTCCTACAACTATCACTGGACAGCAGCTTTCATTTCTCAGCCGTTTTCTGCTGAGTTTTTGAAAGGGTTGTTTCTTTTCTTTTGTTTCTTTCTGCAGGTCTCTGTTGTGTAATCTTGTCAAGATCAAGCTGGGATGCTATGAGCTAGAGCCAAATAGAAGTCAGTCTGCTGAAGATTACCTCAAAACCTTTATGGAAACAGAAGTGAAACCACTTTGGCCTAAAGGCTGGATGCAGGCAAGGTAAGATACCTGCTTTATAAATCTATTCATTTTGGTGTTAACTATTTTTTGAATCTTTTTTATTGTCTTACATTTGACCTCAATCATGTACTATTAATATTGGTTAGAACTTTAGAGTACGTTCGTGAAGCTGGAATATTTTAGAATGAATGTTTTTCCAAAATGAATTTTTCTGTCTTGTTTGCAAGCCTGAGAGTGAAAAAAACCACTCTTTTCCTTGGAGAACTATTAGATTTTTGTCATCTGCTGGGGACTGAATTTACTGAAGCTCAGAACATAGCGTGTGATGCTTCGTTTGAGGGGAAAGTATGAAGCAGGAGGGTAACTGCTTGGGAAGTTCTTTGTGATATAAGAAGTGATAGTGATATAGAAAGCAGTTTTGCCTGTATGTTGTCACACTGCATTATCAGACTGCTTATATAGACTTTAAAATTATAAGCTGCAATTTCAACACTAGTGTTCAGAAAACACTTAAGATTTGTGCTTTCTATTTCCTGTATGCAATTGGGATGCTCTGTGATACTGCAGTTAAAAATACACTAGTTTCTATAATTGCTTCCTACTGCCATAAGAAGAAACAACCATACAAAATGAGGGGGGATAAAATGGAAGCAATATTAATCATTGTGAAATACAAGTTTGACCAAGTTTTCAAATGCTTTGGAGTGAAAGAGAAGCAAATACGATTTGGCCTGAGTTCTTTCCTCCTGTAGCACCCACTGCAAAAGACAATTTCCCATCAAATCTTGACCTGACTGAAAAAGCTAAATCATACAACAATACTCATCAGCTTGCTCAGGAATACCTTGATTGTAGATTAGTCTAATCTGTATCAAGGTGTAAAAATAACTGTACTGAGATATTTCTTAGAATAGACAATGTGTAGACAATGAGCTGCTGGTGAAATGGTAATGAAAGGAACAAATGAAGTTTTACACTTCCTGGTATACAGCTGACTTATTTCCGTTCAAGGATTTAGTTTTGTATACTAAGTATGCTGATGAGTGAGATATTATCTTATTAAGATTTTACTGAAGTAGATGAGACAAGGAATCCCAGTTTAGTTTAAGAACAAATATGGAGATCACTGATGATAATGGTGACATAGCCAAGAGATACTGTGAGATGGTTCAAGAATACATAGAAGTGAAGCATGTTCAGACTTTGCATTTGAAAGCCATATAACATATTTGGTTCTCTCCTTTTTATTTAACAAGTGTGCTGAAAATTTCTATGAGCTTTTAAACTATCTATACAATTGGTTTCAACAAAAAAAAACCAAAAGAAACCCCCAAAATGCCCTCCCAGCCCCAAGCCCTCCAGAACAAACCAAACCAAACCCACCAACAAACCCCAAGAGCTAACAGATGTTAACTTCTTGTTGACCAGCAAGGCTTCATTTATCAACTGGGCAGTTTTAGTACCATGATGATTTACAAATTGTCCTGTATCTACTGGGAGCCAATTCCCTGGTTTCTGTTTAGGAAGCGATGTATTGTAATTTGTAGGCAAAGTTATGCAAAGAGGAAAAGAAAGTATTTCCTGCAGTCTGGCAGTGGTAACTCCTAATACAGCACAAAAATCATATTCTGGATGCTCATTTTGTTGGGACTTTAGGGTAGAGGTTATCATGCTGAAGGATTATAATTTTTCACTTTTATATGCGGCCTCAAGTGAAAAGGAGCTATGTAAAATGGAAACAAAAAATAGTAGGCATTTAATGCTAAAACTGATCTATTGACTAAGAATTCATAAGGAATTCTTACTAAGCAGAGTAGGTCAGTACCAGACCTTTGTGGGTTCAGCTCAGAGAAACAATTTCTTGCTCTTCCAAAGTTAACTGTATTTAATGTTTCTCATAGGTTTGTAAAGAAGCATGCAGTAAGGTATTGATCATAACTTCAAATTACAGAATCACAGCATTGTTAGGGTTAGAAGGGACCTCTGGAAATCATCTAGTCCAATCCACCTGCCAAGGCAGGATCACCTAGAGCAGGTCACACAGGAAAGTGTCCAGGTGGGTTTTGAATGTCTCCAGAGAGGGAGACTCCACAACCTCCTTGGGCAGCCTGTTCCAGTGCTGTGCCACCGTCAGTGTAAAGAAGTTCTTCCTCATGTTGAAATGAAACTCGTGAATTTACACCTTGTTCATTTGTATCACAATTACCTTTGTCACGTGAACTTTCCATGTTATAACTTCCGTACTGTGCCCCAGGATATTGTTTTATTAATATCCGTGGATTTAGAGAAGTACTTTTTCACCTTAAAGGATCCCAAAGCCTTTTCAAATAATGTAACTGCTTTTTTGTAACTGGGTTGCATATTAATTCCATGTGTGTCTGAAAAAAATCTGCAACCCAAATAGGTGTACGTTCAAAAAAACCGAAGTGTAAGGAATAGGAAGTCTTTCCTTTAATTCCAAGAAGATTGTCATCTTTGCAGGTGGTCATGCAAGTAGGCTTGCAGGTCAAACAGCACATTTGACTTGAAATCATGATCAGAGAGAAACAATTTTGTACTGATCTCTCTCTCTCATGAACTTTTATATCTAAATATATGTATGCAACAGAGGGATTATTTTTCAAGCATGTTCTTGCTTTGGAATATATACTGCACTCTCTTTTCTTTGTACCATTTTTGTTTTTTGTTCTTGTAGTACTACCCTTTTCTCTTTAAGGATGATACTGCAAATTACTGGGGCCTGTGATTAATTTTGAATTTTCATTTCCAAATGAAAAAGATTGAGGAATGGACAAAGCATCAAGAAGGAGGTGGGGAAATATTCTGGAGAAACTGTGTAGGTCAGAAAGTGGCACATTGAACATGTAATCAGAAATGTTATTTTTGCTCCATGATGCTCTTCATAGGCATTCAGTAGTCTCTGACAGGGGGATTTGGAGGTTAGTATGGTGAAGAAAATGTGAAAATGGAGCTGGAAGTGGAATCTGAGAAGTAAGGCACTGAACTGTAGTGAGAGAATGTCAGTGTTTTTTTACCAGATGACGTAAGATTTGTGGTTACTTGGATTTTTCATAATTATTGCAGCTCTACAGGTGAAAAGGTCTTGTTTAGACAGCTGTTCATGATGTGGTGAGTTAGTGTGATTGCAGTGGTGTAGGAAAATCTCGTCTGTTCTGGTTTGCCTACCTGGAAACAAGGAAGGGGACCAAGTTTTCATTAATTGTCTATTTATAGCTGCATTTGGATAGCAAGCTGTAGGATAGGTACAGGTCAGGAATCATTTTCACTTCCCAGTTGTCAGCTTGGGACCTGATAACATTGAAATAACAGCATGTGAACTGCTGAGATTTGTCATCCTGGCTCTTGCCATTCCTTGGCTCTGTAGTAAAGCTGTATGTGTAAGTCCAGTATAACTAAAGTCACAGAAATGGTTCAGAATAGCCTATACAGAGTACTGAAGAAAATTAGAAACAAGCTTGGCTACTGTGTTCTGACTTTCTTTAAAGCACAGAGGAAAAAAATCCACAACAGATTAAGAACCACAACCCCAAATTTATGATCACTGTGTTGGGCATGCAGTGTGAAGAGTTTACAGTAATCCTTACTTTGATATTTAAAATATTTAATTAGCCTTTGAGGAGAGAGAATTCAAAATGAGTTTCTTCTGTCCAGCTGAAGGAAGTAATATTCTCTTATGTTGA
>NW_016690321.1:948728-967863 GCF_001604755.1 Lepidothrix coronata
CAGCAATTCAGTTGATTTTGCAAGTAATTTACATAGCTATACATGACCAAAAATGGTTTGAAAGTGTGTGTTTTTTCTTTCCCCCCTATATTTTAACCCATTTTTTATTTCAAGGATGTTATACTATTAAAGCTGAACTCTAGTAGTCATCCTTCTAGTTTACAGGGACATAATCAGGGTAACACTTAAAACAAAAATTACTTACCTTTTTTTTTTTTTGTCTTCTGATGTGCATCTGTCTCCTCTTTTAGGGCAAAGAAGAAGGTGATTCTGGCCCCTAAACCCAAAGTGAAGGTAAATGCCTATTTAAATATCTGAATGTTCATTCAGTGGTCCAGTATGACCATTTAATACAACCTGTGTCTGCCGCTGATCTGGGAAAATTCTTGCAGAAGGTTTCCATCGGGGTATGCTGTGAGAGCCTGTTGACTTGGTGGTGCATTACTTTAAAGAATGTAGTAAAAAATACTTCTGTATAGCTTTCTTTTACTTTAAGCTGTATTAGTTTTTTGAAAAATTATTATGAAGAGGGACCAGTTCCAGTAGTTTCACATCTCTTAGTGTGTGATCTGTGTGTTTTCAGTTTTTATTGAATTTGGCAACACTGGAAGACAGTGTTGTTGGGAGGATACCATAAGTTGATCGAGGTTCTCATTAGACGTGACTAGGTGTCATCTTAATTCAATAACAATTTTATTTGACAATCAGATTAGCTACTCTTTATGCACAGCGTTGATTGTTCTTCACTCTGTGGGGCACTTGTAGTTATGTGGAGCAACAGCAGTAGGTTTTCAAATAAAAATATTGAATTAGTACCAGGACTCCAGCACCTAGGTATCATAGGTATCTCAGTATGGAAATTTCAAAAGTAGATCTTTTGGTTTATCTGAATTTACAGAATAATAGTATTACACTAAAGACAGCTTTAAATCTACTCCAGAAAGACTGTTAAAACTGACTTTTCCTATTTCTTCGTTCTCAGGACTCCAGTCCAAAAAAAGAACAGAAGACCTGTATGTCTTCAGTCAATTCAAGTTGTGCTACTGTACTGAGTTCCAGCACACCTGTCTGCACCCCAGCCAGCTCTAGCTGCACACCAGCTCCAGAGACGATCTGCTTGGATGACTCACTGGATGAAGACCTCTCTTTCCATCCACCCTCACTGGACTCTATTTCCGATGCTCTGGCAGTTATCAATAATGGTGCCAAGGGATCACCTCTTGGGTCCACCATAGACACACCAACATCCAGACCTCGCCCTGGGCTGAGGGAAGAGAAACTAGCAAGCATTATGAGTAAGTTGCCTCTGGCAACTTCAAAGAAAGTAGAGCCCACTCAGACATCCCATTCATCAAGTCTTATTGCTGGTCACACAGGGCCAGTACCAAAGAAACCCCAGGACTTAGTTCACACTGGTATCTCTTCAGGCCTTATTGCTGGATCTTCAATTCAAAATCCCAAGGTTTCCTTAGAGCCTTTGCCAGCCAAACTACTTCAGCAAGGACTACAGAGGTCAAGTCAGATCCAATCTGCTTCCTCTTCTTCTCAGACTCATGTTTCTTCCTCTAAGACCCAAGCAGCTGTTTCCACCTCCTCTCAAAGAACCAAGGATGCTAGTATCTTGGTATCATCTTCTGAGACTCAAGGTGGTACTTCCTCAACATCACAAGTGACAAAGGTGCACCAGCATTCAGCTGTACAGCAGAAATATGTAACTCCTTTGCAAGCAACTATTAGTAAATCACAGACCAATCCTGTGGTGAAATTGAGTAGTAATCCCAAACTGTCTTGCTCATCACCAATCATCAAGGCTCAAGATAAGTCTGTAGTATATCGCCTGCCTTTGTCTAATCCCTCATCTGGAAGCGGCTCTCAAGTGTCTCACCCACTGGTTTCTCGGACAACATCCAGCACCTCTACCTCTAGTAACTATTTAGCCAAGGCTATGGTGTCACAAGTTTCTTCCCAGGGTTTCAAGCCTCCCTTCTCCATGGCTGCCTCTCCCAAACCTGCTGCCTCTCCCAAGCCCACTTCATCTAAGCCCTCTGTGACACCCAAGCCCAATGCATCACCTAAATTTTCATCGAAGTCCACCTCATCCCCCAGGCCTGCAACAACACCCAGTTCTTCCAGTTCAAGTGCACTAGTTTCCCAGAGTAGTCACTCCAGCAACAACCCCCTTCATAAACAGACCAGTGGTGTAAATATCAGCAGGCAGTCTCCCACAGTGAATTTGCTGTCCTCTAATCGCACCTCAGGCCTTCAGCCTGCAAAGAACCCTCAGGCTTCTTCAAAATTGCCCAACTCTTCTCCTTCTGGAACTGTTGGTAAAAATAATTTGGGTGGAGTTGGAATGAATGTACCTGCCAACAGAGGCAGTAACCTTAACTCAAGTGGAGCTAGTAGGACTAGTCTGTCTGGGGGAACAGGAAGTGGAACACAGGGTGCTACTAAACAATTGTCAACTCCACACAGACCATCTTCTGCCTCAGGGTCTCCAGTTGTAGCAGCCAGCGTGCAGGTATGCATCTTACAAGTTTACATTTGAACCTTATCTTAATATTTATCACATACATTTTGTAAACATTCTTAAAATATCTTCATTTGGAAATGTCATAAATTTAATTTTTATACTTTCCTAAGCATAAATGCTGATAGTGATGAAAAAATGTCACACTAGAGAATAGGTGTTTCCAACTGATATAAAATCAGTGTGGAACAAATCCTCACTGTAAAATGTTGGTTGGTCTGTAGTGTGGAACAGAATTCACTTTTTTTTTTAAGAGCACTGGAAAAGGTAAGCTTTATGTGGAAATATTTTCAAGGGATGTGGTATTTTCTTGCATTATTGGATTTGTGTATTCATGCATATTTACATATTTGAAGTGATGGTGGTTGTGTAAAAAAGTGTCATCGTACATTTGTTGTCAGGCTGCATGGTTAACTTCAAAACTAGAGCTCAGTTGCTTGTGGTTGAGTGTAATTCAAGACTTGTATTTATAATTAACACTTGCAAGGGCTTTTGTATTTGTGATTATGTATTTTATTTTGTAGGATCTAGTCAAACTGAATGAGACACCTCATTTATATATATAGATGCCCTAGAAATTGAGAGCTTATAAGTATCATTAGAGATAAAACAAGTTAAGCAAAACAAACATTTTGAAAATACTGTTCTAAACCCCATGCAAACCTATTATTTACCCAGAAGACAACCTGCTTTCCCAAGTTGTGTTCTTATTGGGAATGCTTTAATTAGTGAGACAATCTCATGTCTTCCTCTCTCCATCACTCTCTATCCTGAGGTCTTCACTACTTAAGAAAAGCAGTGTTGCTGTAAATTATATTTTTGCTGTACAGCAAATGAAAAGCTTTGTATTTTTCTGAATAGCTCACATTGCTGTTGCATGGGAGTGATGTATACTTGACTTTAGCAATGTTTTATAATCTTTTAGCTTGCCATCAAATTTCTACTAATGCAGCTGAATAACAGGAGGAAGATGATTTTTACAAGACACTTCCATGGTCTTTTGTCCTACTGTACCAAAACAGTCAACAATAAATATCTGGCAGGCTCTGACACAGCTTTTTCCTACTTCGGGTGCTTTGAATGGAAAAAAAAAGATATCCACAACCTTATGCTGTGTAAGGGCCACTGAGGTACCACAGAAGGCCTGGAGAAGAGCTGAGCCAGGTACATGCAGTTTGAGTACTCTGGAAGGTGCCTGGAGGAGACAAAAAAGGCCACAGTGAATGGATTGGGAAGAGACTTGCTACTCCTGGTGCAGTCAACAGAATCCAGTGAATACAGTCACTGTGATGTAGAAGAAAATGTGAAATGGGTGTGGTAGTGCTTAAAAATGATGGGGAAGTCAAGGGAAGTAAGCAGTGTTGTGCTGGATGATGAGATGAACTCTGGCAAACCATCCTGTAGTTAAAGGCAAGTAACAATGATCATCTGAGGAATGAAATACATTTTGGCCATAGTGATTTTGAAGAGCACTGAAGGGGGTGCGTGTGGTAACATGAGTCCATGCTATACGTATAATACAGCAAAATAAGGTGTGTTGTTCTATAGAAAGGGACAAATCAGCTAGAGGCACTGAGCAGGTATGGTATTGCTAAAATAATTATTGCATGTGGGGTTTTTGACATTTCAGAAATTACTTTAAGCTAGAAATGGTTCTGAAGAATGGTGCAAGGAAGATAAACCATGGAATGAGGCTGTTGGTGCTGTGCACACTGAAGCTTAGTCAGTGGAGTACATTCAAGAAAAGATTAGAATCAAATTACCTCCCAGTCCAAGTACACTGAAGGGGAAAATATTTGTGATCACTGAGGGCTTTATTTAGCCATAAAGGTCTAATGACTGGCTGCTGAACTTAAATGAGTTCCAGACTTGTTGTTAGGTACAATGAACTAAGGAGTTAGTTACCCCTCTTAAAACTTCACATAAGACTGAAAATGAATCTCTTTTCCTTTAAGGCCTTAGCGATTTAATTCCTGTTTGAGATGCTGTTAGTCAGAAGGTGAGAATGGTACCTGAGTTGCTCATTAGAATATCTTGGTCTGCCTACATTGAAAATCAAACTAGATGATTTTATTTGGTAATAAAGATGTTCCTAACTAGGAAGTTTCCAAGAAGTGTTTCCCTCCTTTCCACTTTTGATTGACACAATTATTTACCAGAATGTAAGTTTACACCTGCTGAAGCTCTTTGAAGAAAGTTACATTTTAAGAAGACAAAACCAAAGAGTACACATGTGATTTCCTTAAAAAGCTCTACCTACCATTAGTACTTGTGAGCAGAATCTGGTTTAGACTTTTAAGGATCTTAATGACTCAGATCTACAGGACCAGGATGAACCGTTTTATGAAATATTGTACGTGAGTTAAATAGAAACATCTGAACTGCAGCTCTTTTAGGGCATGCTCTGTAGCTCTTTTCACCACTGTACTTCTCTCTCCTCCTTTTTCAGAGAGTAAACAAGGTCTTGGCAGAGCTCAAAACAAAGTTGTTTTTCTGTTTTCAGGCATTTACAAATCCACAATTGCAAAACATAACTGTATGGTTTTTATTTTGTTGCACTTTACTAGATTGCATAGACAATGAACAGTTGGCATTTGGGAGCTGTTGTAGCTAGAATATTCTGGCTGATCTTGCATTTTTATTTTTAAACTACAGTGAATTTAACTTCATTTTGACATATCTGGAGTGGAGAGATTATTTTCCTTTGCCTTTTCCTCTGACATGTGCATCCACACATATACATACATATGTATGTCTGCATTTTGGTAACCTGACTTCTTGAAGTGTGAGGGTTCTTATATATGAATCTTAATTTTCAGAAGTCATTGCTTCTCAACAACCTCTTAAGAAATAAACTTAATGTTCTGTTAAGACCCAGATTCGGAGAAGGAAGAGTAATACTGTACATCTGAAGAACTTCAGATCAACCTCTGATAACTTCATATTAATCAAATAGAAGATGTTGCTCTAAATTGTGACTGTAGACCCAGTGCATAGTTAGAAATGAGACCAAGGAAATGATCTGTAAGGCTGATGAGCAAAACATGAGAGAGGAGCTGTACTGTCATGTCTGAATCAGATATAATTGTGCTTGCTTAGCAGATGAACACTGGGAAGACCTAGGTGGATAAGTGGATATTTATTAATAGTTTAATACACTTCTCAACAGAGCAACACTTAACAGGGAATAGTCAATTTTTATATCCTTAAAGAATACAACTCAAAGTTTAAAAATCTTGAAGTACTGCTTTTTTTGTACAGTCAACAGCAGGAGCATCGTTACTGGCTAACGCCTCACCTCTGACTCTCATGGCATCACCCCTGTCTGTAACCAGTCAGAATGTGACGTCTGCACCATTAACTCCTTTTGGGATGCTGGGTGGCCTTGTTCCTGTGACTGTGCCCTTCCAGTTTCCCTTGGAGCTGCTTGGCTTTGGGACGGACACAGCTGGAGCGACAACCACCTCGGGATCTACCTCAGCGGCTTTCCACCACAGCCTAACTCAGAGTGAGTGGAATTAGTTATCACACTGTCCCATGAGGGAAGATGCATCCTTAAAATGAAAATTGAGAAAGGAAGCAATAAAGGTCTGAGACGCTCAAATTTGGTTCTTGAAAATCCCTATAGGAAAGTAAATATGATTTCTTCTCTGGTAAAAACTTTCTTTACTTAATTACCTAAATGTTATAAATCACTTTTGGTAAATTTAACTTAATCGTTATATTCACAGTATATTTTTAGGTTTGAATGTGGTTTTTTGGGTTAACTTTTAATACCTTACCTTTAGAAAGGAGAATAGCTTAAAAGTCTCCAAATGTCACAATACAAATAAGAGACTTAATATGCTGATCCATCAAAATATCCTTAACTCAGTAATCGCAGATATCCAACAGCTCTTCTATGAGGAACTATCAACCAAGATGGCATTTTTTTTTTCTGATTGCTTAAAAAGAAATTATTTATGTTTTTTACCCATATAAATTTTTGGCCTTTGTGCCGAAGGAAATAATATGAAGGGTCGCATCCCAATAGTGAGGCATGGTCCTTGCTCTGACTTTTGATTAACTGTATCTGAATAGGTCTGTTTCTGTTGACTTGTAGCATTCTGATGGCTGGAATCAGAGTAAATATCAGCTTAATATTTGTTTTGTGTTGCGGGGATACATCTTCAGAAATTTGTGGAAATTAGCCCCTACTACAGCTGCACTACACAAACTTGTTGTTTCACAAAGACTGCCTTTCTCCTCAAGATTTATTTTTTCTTTGCTTTCATTTTCCTTCCCTCAGACTTACTGAAGGGTTTACAGCCAGGTGCTCAGCATGCAGCGACGCTGTCTCACTCACCTCTGCCTGCTCACTTGCAGCAAGCTTACACAGGTAAAGACGTATTTTTCTTATTACTTATTTTGAACTTAAGTCCGATTTCTGCCATAGACTGAAATAAAATGTACAGCAGTAGTTAGTTTAGAGAAGACATAACACAGGGACAAACTTTGGTAGCAGAAGGCAGTACTCATTCTATTGTAGTGGTTGTTTTTGAAACCTGAACAATTGTTTTTCCCTCCATTTCTCTTCAAAGTCAGGAACAAAATAAGTTCAAAAATTCCAGTACTTTATTGTAGCAGTTCTAGAAACTTAAGTGTACAAATTCAACTAGTGAGTGAAAAAGGAATATTACTTACTGGACACTAACATGATTGTTGAGAGGCTGCATAAAGTCTTCTTCCACTCAATTTTCATTTCTCCTCTGAAGGTGAAAACTGACCTCCTAGATAAAAGCTTTTTCATATTTCTTATAAGAGTGTATTCATATGTGTGAATAGTATGATGGTTTCCTAATAGGGAATTTGCTTTCCCTAGGAATTTTATCCTTGATAAGAATTGCGTATTTTGATTAAGAAGAGAAACTTGAAGCAGAATATCTTATTTTCCTGTTTGTAAGACTTAGAGCTGAAAAAGTATTAGAAAGCTTTAGAAGGTTTAGAGTGTAGTCCTTTCTTTGTCACCTGCAGTGCGTTTTTGGGGGCTAGGAGAAGGAATGGGAAGGGTGGCAGTGGCTTGGTGGGCATTCTTCCTATTGTTCTGAGAGTTCTCAGCACCAAAACACTGGGCAGTGTTTTGGAATGAAGCTTGATATCTCAGGTTTCAACAATGCTGTTTCTAATAAACGAACTACAGAGAAAATGCAAAGTCTTCCACTCTGTAAAGACAATGTACTTTTTAGTGATGCTAAAGCTGAACCTGCCACATTCCTGTCTCTCATGCTGTAAGATACAAAACCAAAAGTTCACTCATGCTTTTGTTCTTCCCTTTTTTTCCTGTCTCTCTACTGCAGATGGAGGCCAAAGTAAAGGGGACACTAAGTTACAGCGGAAAAACCAGTGACTTCTGGACAAGCAAGGGAGCTGAAGCAGTTCTGGTTGGCTGACAGAATCTGCCCAGTTGGGAAAGTGCTTATTGTCACAGGGCTGCTGTTTCTGTCGATGTTTACATATTCTGATCCTAAGCACTGTGGTGAGAGGAAGAAGAAAAATAAAACAATACTTGATCAAAGAGAGAAGGAAAAGGAGGACTGGTCCTCCTGGTCATGCAGACTGGTCATAGCTTGATATTGCCTAAAGAAACAACGTTTTTTATCTGCTCTGATTGGCTCTTAAAAGAAATTGATCGTCAAACCCACAGCAGCACCAACATTTTTGTCTGGGTGAAGTCCAGTGAAAAGTGGAAACCATGAGAGGAGCTAGAATAGGTTTCTCCATTCATTGTGTAAGGTGGAATCATTCACTTCTTTAGTGCCCAGAGTGCCCAGGGTAAGATTATGTGTAGGTCCTGAGTGTATTAAACGGTTGTGGACCAAAGGTTATGTAGAATAGAGGTGGTGCTGGGATACTTTGCATTATAATTAAACCTTTACACAAATGCAGTTTTTGATAATGGGCATTTTTCCAGATTTACAAGGCTGTCTGGCTTAGGGAGCCTACAGGTGTATGCAGTCTCGTTAGAGAATTGTCTTCAAAAACAGATCTCCTGGTACATCAAGATGTGAGACACACACTATTTGTTTGATTTTTTTTTTTTTTAAAGTACAAAAATTCTTATTTAAGGGAGGAAGGGGATGGAAAATTTTTCATTACATGAAAAGGAAACCCACATTTGATTGGTCAGACTAGCATTTCTTTCCCACATTATATTTTTAAAGGCATGCTGATGTTTCAGTCCTTCCATTTGTTAAACTTTCTTTTACCTCTGCCACGTGCTTATTTGCTACTGAAATTGTTATGTTCTATTCATGTCTTTCATAAACAACAACCAGTTCTTTGCTGATTCTCGATCTTCATTTTTCATCTAACTCTTCCCAAAAGCCATGCATTATACTGATTTCCTAGTTAAAGAAACCTGATTGTGACCTTTTCCAGAGTCAGGTTAATACTGCTTCAGGCATTAGCCAAAGAGGAGTCGTTCAAAAGCGACCAGAGGTGCCTTCTCTTCTGGGGGCTTGAATGGGTTGTCTCCAGCATTTCCAGCCCCTGCTGGCCTGGGGAGTGTCTGACCTGAACTCTTTCTTACATGGTAGCACAAGACTGCAAAGCTGGCTTTTTTTATTTTCTTTGATAGCAATACATCAACTGGTTGACGTGTAAGATTAGAAAGTATCCAGCACATGTTGCACTTTCAACACTAGGACAGAACTTTGCTATTGCATCCCTTGCGCTGTCAGATAAAAGGTGAGAATGGCAAAAAGTTAAATAAGTCATTGGGGAAAGGAGCAAATAAAGTAGTAGGATGCCCTTCTCCTTCAGCCCTAAAACATTCCTTTGACCAGAGATGCTGAAATTCCTAGTAAATAGTTTTTCCAGTAGTTTGACCTGAGATCGAACCAGAGACTACTGGTTATCTCACACCTTTTAGAGCGACTTTGACCCATGAATAATTAATCTTCAGTGTTTTTTGCTAGATTATTTCGAGCTTGCAGGTTTCTTTTACATGTGATTTATTTTTCTTAGATCAGACAACAATTTCTTTTCTATTTAGAGCTCATTTTAATTTTATATAAATATATATACATAAATTTAAAATAATATATATTGTGTATTTAGTATAAAAATGTTGGGTTGAGCTCAGCAATAAATGTTTTTGCACAACACTTCTGTGAAAGACAGATTGAATTAAGATGCATTAGTTCATTAATTTCACTCCACAGCATCTGCCAATTAAATGCTTTTTAGCTAGCTCTAATGTTTTGTATGTGGCGTGTTGATTAGATAAGCTTGCATCTCCACTGAGGTTATTAAGAGTTGAAATATACAGCTGTGTAGACCCTGGCATTCTTAATACTGCACAAATTCTCTCAAAATACCATGAACTATTTAGAATGCAAGCTTTATCTGGTTTTTTTCCCTCTTTTCTCCAGGAAGGGTTGAAGGAAGACAACTTTTGTTTTTTGAGGCCCAATGGTTCTGGCAGGATGTTAATTCTCTGAACTGTGTCAAACCTGACAATTTTAACATTGCGTGTAGCTAAGGGAGTTGTGGCAGTGAGCCACTGGGCAGCAATATATTTAAAAGACCCTGTCCTAAGAGTTCTACCTCTTCTATGTTTTCCTCATCAAGGCATCTCATTCAAATTGTCATCTTTTGTCTTCATACTTAATGACATTTTAGACTGGGAGACTTGGAGCCCTTTATAACTACAGCACAAATTCCCTTTCAGTGTTCCTCTCTTCCTGGAAGTATGCCTCATCTTCAGTTGAAGAGCATCCTCTCTAAATCATGAGGGTAGGAGCAGTGCTGCCTCTGTGTCCTACTGAGATTCTCAGTCTTGGGAAACAACTAATACTTCTTGTGGAAATAGTAGGATGATGAGAATAAAGATGACCATATGTTGTTTGTGACTTCAGTTCAAACAGCCCCCCAGCAGGTAACTGTTTTCAGTCATTATGCTCCTGAGCTTCTTTGGAATGAGCAACATAGGGAATGTAGACCCTTTCATTGCTGTTCCCTATTCTCCCTGGTTAAACTTAGCAAGGCCGAGTCAAAGGAAATAATAGGGTGATTCCCTACCTATGCAGGTAGCATAGACAGGATGGGGAAGGGAAAGATTGCTGCAGCGTCCAAATGCGAAATTAGGTTAATGTTTTACTATTTTCTGCACAGCAGCTCTTCTGAAGACATTTCCCCCCAGGTTTTTACTACTTTTTAAGGGCCTTTGTTAATAAATAAACTGTAGTTGTACATACTAAATAAACCCTCAGTATTCACAAGCAATAAGAAAGCCAAGTATAGCTGTCTTTTCTAGGCAGCAGGGCTGAACTTGGTTTGGGGACTGTATATGAGCTAACATGTCAAGCTCTCTGAAAGCCCCAAACAAATGCAAGCAATAACTTCAAACATAGGTTTTAGATGTTAAAACCATCTGGGTAGTATTTTGTGCTACATGATCCAAAGTCCCTGAAGTCGCAGTAGCTATTTTAAATCCATAGAGACACTTGCAAAGAAAGAAGGCAGGCTAAATGAAAAATAGGCTGAAAAGTTTCCTGGTACTTTGGACTAGAACTGCAGTGTTCTCCCACTCGGAGATGCAAATGGCCTAGGCCACTTTGTCCAGCCTTCTCTGTTGATTTGAGAAACATGACTAAATACTGTTCAACTAAGTCACAAGTGTGGATGCTGTGGGTTTCACATCTGTTTTCTGCTAATCAGAAGTAACTTTTAATTACTTGGGTTCTGCTGTTTGTTTGAATCCGATCAAAGTTGTCTGATGCACAGATTTAGGAGTGGGACAGGTGTTAAAAGCCTGTTCCTGCAGTCCCATCATCTGACCCTTCCTCCACACTCCTTCTCCACTTGGTGCAAGACCCTTGAGGACATGAAAAGAGAGAAATCTTGCAACTCTCCCAAACTGCCATCAGTTGTGCGAACCAGTAACCCTCTGGGAGTCATCTTGGACTCCAACTAACTTTATCACATTTGCTGCTACATTCATAAAATGAACTTTTGGCTGTATTTATTAGCAAATTTTAATCTAGTTTACAGGTTGGGGTTTTTTTGTTTTCTTTTGATTAGTTTTTGCCCACAGATGGATTAGAAATGTTGGGGTGTTTGGGTTGATGGGTTGTTTGTTTTGTTCTAGTTTTGTTTTGGTTTTGAGTGAATTGGTGAAAGCAAAGTGGTCCCTCTTCTGCTTTTGTTTTGGATTTTTTTTTTTTTTTTCGGTAGGGAAAACCTACAGCCAAGCCAAACTGTGGAAGGCTCCCTCCCACATCAACTTTTCATCTTTTGCTGAACTGGGGGGAAATCATTAAAGGGACACTTGCTTTTTGTTTGGGCTTGTTTGTTGTTTTGGTTTGTTGGATTTTTTTCCATAATGAACCAGAAGGTAAAAGCAGTAGGTAAACAACTGATTAATTAACACTTTATGCAATTTTAATTTTATAGATATTAAAAAAAGGTTTGGTAGACTTTGATTGGTCCAAGCTCCGGTGAAATGGCTGTTACCCTCCATGACTTACTTGATTCAGGCTTTTGTCCTTTGTTTAAGTGCCTTTTTTTTTTTTATTTTATTTCCCTATCCTCTTTAAACTTTTCTCAGAGATCCTGAAGTGCTAGAAGGCATTTTGGAGGAAAATCTTAAGCTTGCCAAGATGGCTTTATGCTGTTATACTATTTTTTTCCCCTTTTGTAAAGAAAAAAAACAACCAAGTCTGTAATGTGTGTAACTTCATGCTGCTGTACCATGGTGTTGGTTCTGTGTGCTTGTGCATTCTCTCTCACGCACACACGTGCACACACATACACAGCAATATTTCTGAAACCTGTTCATCCTTCTACATTCTCCTGGCTCTGTCAAACTACTTAATGGTGAACGTTTGTGCAAAGATGGCAGTACAATAAAAGAGCGTGTGCGTGAGTGTGCGTAAACGTGCATGAGAGAAAGGAAATGGCTAATGGGAATGAAACTTCTTGCATTTTTCTCTGAAGGTTTTAAATTTTTCTTAATTAGGTCATGAGTAAAACATTATGAGCCCTTTCTGGCAACCTTATTAACTACTGGACCGTTTCACACAATTATTGAGGCAAAGATGTGTGGCTGATAGCCCCAAGGACATGTGGGGGAAAGAGAGTTAAAATAGGAGCTTAAATAAGTTTGAGTTGAGATGAACTGCAAGGCATCCTATGTGCAGCTAGTCACATGTGCTTAACACTGGTTATTGCAAGGATTCTCACACTTACCAAAGTTGTCACTTTCCACTGTCCATCATATGTAAAAAGAAATTTGGTAAAACCTGCAAGAATGCAGGTGCTAAATGAATTTAAAACTGGCTATGCTTCACATGCTGCCTAAGTTCCTTACCATCAAGTACTTTTCTAGTTGTACTTTTTCTTAATTTATTGAGATTTTATTAATGGTTTGTTCTCTTATGACTCTGTTGTTAGCTGCAGGTGAACTCTCATAATACTGTCTGTGCTTGTTTCCTTGTTCTCTGACAAAATTAGCTATCTGCAATAGATGATCTAGTGATTTCAACACACCTTTGTGCTGAGGATCTGTCTAACTTATGATTATTATAAACAAGAATACCTGAAATTAGCAATTCACTTGTTGACCAAGTGCTAAACGTAAGGTAACGTGTATGCATCATTAGACTGTTCTAGTTCTGTGATGTGCTTCCCCTGGGGAAGATCTAATTTTGAGTTGCAGTATGAAAAGGAAGCATTTATTTTACCAAATGGGAATGGAATGAAGAGTCCTTCGTGAGTGGAGAACCAGACTGGAAAACAAAGTATGATGCCAAATACAACATATTTCCTGTGGCAGAGAATAGCCTCAGTTCTTGGCTTGTCTTCACATATTTGACTAAACCTATTATGTAAACTAAACCATAGGCGGATTTCTCCTACCAATCCAATGGTGCCAGTCAAAGGTAGGACTATTGCTGGTAGCTCAGCCAGTTGGAGTGATAGTTGAGGGTGCTTCTTAATCTCTTTAGATGCATTAGTGAAGTTACTTAAGTGGAGTTTGCCACACCCACCTGTGTTGCTGTTTAATTAATTTTGGTCGCAAATGCTCTTTTTCCTAGGCTGATCTGTGGGAATCTACAGCTGGTGATGATGGCTGAGTGTTGCAGTCTTTTCTAACAAATGCAGCTGTTGTGAAAATCTGTGCTGCTTAAGAAATCACTACCAAAATAAGCAGCCAGAAGTATGATTACTGGGCCACTGGAAAGATGAGCATTGTGTAGGGGAATGTTTTGTTTGTGGAAACTTCCACTGTGGCTTCATCATCCTTTTTCTATGACCTGATGATCCCTTGCTGCTGTAATAGCTTCTTGGGTCCGTAGAAAGCCCTGCTGCTGCTATGAGTTATGCTGAGAGATCAGTATGGCCTGGAACTGGCCCAAAACTGGGGAATTACAAAGATTCCCCACAGCTGTTTTTGCACACTCATAAACAACACTGCACTGATCTTGTCAGTAGTCAAGGATATAGGTGTGTATTTTGTAGCCATTTTTGACAGCTATAATTCTACAGAGCAACTCGAGGAGGAAGAAAAAAAAAAAGAAGGAAAAAACCCACCACCAACAACCATGTTTTGTATCTAGAAACGCATTTCAGTCTCTTCCCTTGCTGTCATCTCCTGCTTAAATAACAACCATTAACTAGTAAGTTTTTCTTCATGATGATGTAATCCCAAGCAAGCAACGTACACTATGTTTGACTCCTATCATGTGCAATGCTAAAAGGGTTTTTAATGTTTTTTTCTTCTTTTTCCTCCTAGTAATGTGTACAGAAGTGTTTTATTGACAGACAGTCATGTTTGCTGCTGTCTTGTACCAAGAGAAAAAGAGCAGGGGAGAATCAACCAAAACCAGTCAGGAGATGCTATCATCGTAGGCCAAACCGTGTAGCTGCCAAGGCAGCCAGAGCTACATTAAAACTTAGCAGATTTCACCAGAGGAGTGGGGAAAGAAACTGTCTTGTGTTCTCAGCTTTTTCCAGATAAAGCCTTAGTTTGATTAGTAGTCACTAATATCAACTATGCAGATAAGTATATGTGTTTCAGTGTTACATGCATTCCTTTTCCTAGCTACCCCTCTTAACACATACTGAAATTTTACCCAAAGAAAATGGAATATTTTTGAATGTCTGTACTGCAGAATTTTTTTGCTAACATGAAGAAAAAAACTGTATTTTAAAAAAGAAACCCTTTCACTGATGCAACACGTAGTGTCAAGTGTCATGAAGTTGCTTTGAGAGGGAAGCTAAAATCACCTCTTGTGACAGGTTTTAGTCTGAGAGTTCAGCTCTCACAATTGGTTTAAGAAGCCACAGCAATGTTTTTTGATGTACAGATTGGATTTGGGGAGAAACTAATGAGACATCCCAGGTTTCTTTCCAGCATCAGAAGTGAATTAAATTAGTTTTTCACTGAAATGAAGTTGCTTCTAAACATGGGGAGTTATCAGCTAAGTAAAAGCTAAATCACAGTCCCCAGGTGTTTCTCACTGGTCTTTTAGTCTTGTTGTATGTAACTCAAATAACAATTTAGCTCAGAGATGAGAACCGTAGTGTGTGTTTTATTGCCGGTGATTCCATCATGTAGCAATTAGTACCATGTTCTTGCATAGTTCTCAAGATCTGTATTGGAAATAGATGGAGAAAGTTTATTTTTGGACTACTGTTTAAAAAAAAAAAAAAACAAAACAAAATTAACTCCTACTTTTTACCCTCAAAAGTCTACTGAGCAGTGCTATATTTTAGCAGTTAAACTAGTACCCTTGTTATGTGATTTGTCTCTTGTAGTCTTTTTTACTAAGGGTCAAAAGCATTTAATTAGTAATCCTTACAATGTTGGCATTCTCTAGCTTAAGATCAGGTGCTTATAATAAAAAGGGCATCTGGGTTGATAACTTCTGATGGTACAAAATCTCTATGTTCAGAATATTTCATTGGAAGAAAAAACAGGTGTGGGTGCAAGTCCCTTTGGTTCTGCCTGATAAAAGAGGCTCAGTGAAGAAAAGTGCCCTGCACAGCTAATGGCAGTAGGGATCATCCCCTCAACAGCAGTTTGGCCTCCATATCCTTTGTTTGGTGTCTCTTTTAGTATATAAATATTTTAGCAAGTTTGGATGTAGCCAGCTTAACTCTACCTGACTTGCTGTGATCCCCCAGACAATGAAGGGCTGAGAAACCATTTTGCTGCCTTTCACTGGGGAGCTCAGAACAAAAGGCTGGCTTATTTTTTTATAAACGAGTGTTAAATCAGTGTGAGAATTCTTTGCATTCCTCAGCTTCAAACAAAGGAATGCACAGTTACTACAAGATGGCAAACCTGTTTGAGTTGTTGATTCCTGTGATGCTTTACTCAGTCCTTCATGACTTTGTACAAGATCACCTTCCTCCTTCTAATACTCGCACATTTCGGATTATAGGGCTTAGTGATGGAGAGAGGATCTCAACAGCCTTGTGCTTACCTGATGAGCTTTCCAGGGAAACTGCCCCGTGAAATGCTCCCCTCTTGTGACAACAAGCCTGAACAACCAAATGCAGCTACATTTGGGTGGTTAGCACCACTTTCATTTGGAATTTTTAGGGAGGTATGTTCCAATAACTTCAAGGGATACTGTGTTTTAAATGTGTGGTTTCTTTCCTCTCTCCATATAAAACTGGACCTGAACACAAGTTTTGAGTTGTTGGGGGTTTTTTTGTAATAATCTCAGGACCTGAAAGATTGTAGCATTTAGTGTGTCTTAAAAATGATGTACTGTACCAGCCATGGATTTTGTAAATAACACCTGTCTCCCTTTTTTGTATTTTAATTTTTTAAAAGTGTGTAAGGCTCTTTGCCAGAGGAACTGGTGCCTGCTTTATCTCCATCCTCAACTGAGGCAGGAAAAAGGAAGAAGCTGCTGCCACAAAAGCCTGCGTCAGTTCCAAATACGTATATTGTTCTGGTCAGTTTAATGGCTGTTAGTCTTTTGTTAGTTGGGAAGCTGGTTTGTTCTCCTGCACGTTTCCAGTTGTGGGTAGCAGAGCCCTATCAGGGAGGCTAATTTTAACTCTCTTCTGTGTGACTACTTGATGTTTTCACTCCTTCCAGGTACTCAGGTTTGCTATCCCTGAGCAGTCCAATGCTTTCAGAGGTCAGGACTATTGGTCCTCTGCAAAAATAACTGGAGAGCATTTCATTTTATCAGTGCTTTGATCCAAACACAGTAATGGGGTTTGTATCCTGCATCTTGCAGGTAATGCTGCCTTCACCTGTTCCGGAAGGGACTTGCCCTTTTCTGCTTTCCTGAAAGGAGTGCAAAGCTTTTTTTTTGGCAGCAGACTTTGCTCTGGGATCCACCCTTGCCGGCAGACCCCTGTTCTGCAGTAGGAGCCTTACTCAATTCGGCATAGCTGTTCCCTGTCCCTGACCGCGACAGGCTTTTTCATGAGTGTACTTTTCTTTTTTTATGTGTCCCGTGTCTGTGCTGTATTAAATAAAGAGGAATGTACATATTAGTCCTGTCTCTGTGATTTCTCACAAAAATAAAGATGTAAAAAGGTTTTACTTGAAGGGTTCTCCCTTGGGGCTTTTTGTCGGGCTTTTCCGTTTTGGGGATGGGGAGGGTGCGAGGAACAGCGCTGTAAAGCTCCAGCGGGTCGGTACCACGGGGTTTGCTGCCCTGCAGGGCGCGTTGTTATGAGGCGCCGTAGCCCCGCCCCGGCTCCCAGGGGGCCGCGCGGCAGCCGCGCGGGGCGGCGCTGCCCAGTCAGCGGCTTCTGCTGCGTTCCATAAAAGGCAAAGGGGGCGGGGACAGGAGACAAGTAGGCGCGCGGAAAACCTTTTCCCGCGGCAGCCCCAGTGGCCTAATGGATAAGGCATTGGCCTCCTAAGCCAGGGATTGTGGGTTCGAGTCCCATCTGGGGTGGGTGTTTTTTTTTCCCCTCAAGCCTCGCCGTTTCTCCGGGTGCCCGCGAGCCGCCGGCTGCCGCGGGTGTGCGGCTCCTGGACTTCTTGCTGGCCGTCCCCTGCTGGCTCTAGCGAGACGTGCAGACCCTTTTAATCCGGAGACCCCAAAAACTCGCGCGAGGCGCGGCTGCGGACCAACTCGGCTTCCCGCAGAGCGATGGGCTCCTCGGGTATCTCACGGTGACCCCGCTCCGGTACCACAGGCCGGCGGCGGGCCGCTCAACCCCCGGCCCAGCGCGAGGGGGGTGCGGGCACGGACCGTCCCGGCCGCCCGACCACCGGCACTCGACCTGCGCTGGTTGCCATGGCGGCGGGGGGGGCTCGAAGAGGCGATCGTTCGCTCGGCTTTCGGCAGCGCGCACTGTCAGGGCGCGAGGGCGAGGCCGCGGAGCCAGGCGGCGGCGCTCGATTGGCCGGCGGGTGGGCGCGCGCGCGCGCGGGGCGGAAGATGGCGGCGCTGGGCACCCCCCTGCGCACGCTGCGCGCGCTCCTGCGCGAGCTCCGCCACGCCGCCGGCCGCCACTATCGCGACAGCCCCGCCTATCGCCACGTGCTCGCGGCCTTCCGCGCGCACCGGGTAGGCGCAGGTCCCCTCTCCCTCCCTCCTACCCACCCACCCCTGCCCGAGCAGCCCCGGGGCTCGGCGAGGCCTCTGGGCCGCCCTGACCGCCGCTCCCCGCAGGTGACCAGCGAGAAGCTGTGCCGGGCCCAGCAGGAGCTGCACTTCCAGGCCGCCACCTACCTGTGCCTGCTCCGCAGTGTCCGCGAGCACGAGGCCCTGCACCGCGAGTACCACGGCAAGGGCGAGCGCTCGCCCGAGGAGGTCGCCGGGCTGGTGGGCTTCAGGTTGCCCCAGCAGCCGGGGGGGAAAGGCTGACATGGGTCTGCTATGTAAACTCATTATTCCTCAATAAATATCCTACGGCTACTGGAACAGGCTGCGTTCTCCAGCACGGTTTTTTTCCTCAGTTTTAGGTTATGGTGTGAAAGAGCCATAACTGGGAACCCCTCTCTCCTTTTATCAGGCTTCCTAGACCCCTCATCCGTCTGAGCCTGTGGTATGATGGGCAGCCTGCACGGGGTGACAGGTGGCTTTTAGTGGAAAAACATGAAAGCCTTCACTGCTGAACTGCTTGTCTGAGGGGTTGCAAGGGTTTGTGGTTCCCCCCTCAAAAACAGTAGGTAAGTGAATTTGCCTAGTGTTTACTGTAGCATTTTCCAGGCACATTCTCTGTGTGATTTCCTACTCTCCCAAGAATAAGGCCCTTCTGTGGGACATCCGTGGATTCTGGTGAGCACTGCAGTAGCACAAACATCTGTCTTATTTTTTTCCACGGCGGTGAGCAAGCGCTGGCGATTCAGAGGTGGTTTCTTCTTGAGGAATTATGTGTTTCTCAGTGTCCCCAAGAAGTCCTTCATGCAGCTTCCAACCTCCTGTGCTGCCCTCACACACTCTTAAGTCTCAGAAAAGCTGAGGGGAACTGGCCACTTCCAGTCGCACCAGGGACATGCATGGCACTGCCTTTTCTTATTTGTCTTGCAATCTGAAACGGCAAGTTTCTTTTTGGAAAAAGGGGCTAGAATTGTTGCTGGGTTTTTTTCAGAAGAGTGTTGAATTGTATGCAAGATACGTAAGAAATCTGTAATAA